>NW_005843031.1:126014-133029 GCF_000455745.1 Alligator sinensis
AGAAAAGCCTGACGTTTATTTTCTCCTGTGTTTTTCCTCATAGATATATATTATGACAAAATTATTGAGGCTTTAAGCATATAAATGATGTGAAGAGGTCCTCACAAAAGAAAATGTGAAACATTAATTATGCATTATGATAGAAGGCAGAGCATGGTATTACCTTGCCTTTCCTTTCTGCTTGTCTTCAGACTAAACTGGCTAGCTCAGATTGTCTACATTATGATAGTGAAAGCAAACTATAGAAAATTTTCAGCTAGGTTCTAGAGTAGTGGAAATGAGTAGAGCTGGATAGCTGATCCTTCATAAATTTAAGTTTTGTGTTTTAATATAATATTCTGAGTAGCACAGTTCCCCAGTACTCAATAATTTAATCCTATTGCATTAAAATCATTACAAAATCCATTTTTCTGAGAGTTGAAAAATAGCATTTCTGTAAAGATATATGCCTATCTCATTTGGCCTTCAACATCTAAGCTAAGCACTGCTTTTATTAAAAAAAATGCTTTCAAAAGCTGATACCAAATATAATTTTTGGAGTTAAATAATCTAATGCTTAATGAAAAAGCAGTTAAGTTATTTAGTTCAGGACTATTTTGTTAATAAAAAACCTATTCAGTGACCCCATGTTTGGGGTGTAGGTTTGTTAGATTTTTTCTTTCAATGAAGAAGACATTAGAGTTATGATAATTTCTGTTTAACAATCCAAAGTCCTGTAGAAAAAGTGCCTTTGTCAAAATTAACACTTTAAAAATGTCTATATAGCATGTTAAATGGTCCTTTTGTTACTTCTTAAAACATTCCTATTCAATTTCTTGCTCATTTATAAAATCACAACCATAATACTTTAATACACAATTTTTGAATAGATGGAATAATTATAAACAAAAAGTGACAAACTGGTGTGTGTGAAGAACACAGTGGGCACATCTACACGTGTCCCTATGGTGCCTTTTACTGTGCTGTTCTTTAGTACTTCTTCTGGAAAGCACGTTGCTACAGAGTGACATAGTGGCTAAAAATAATAGTGTGCATGGTGCAGTACAGGCTGTTACTGCACCATCATTTAGTACTTCCAAAAGGAATTGCATTCGGAAGTACTAAATGACGGCACAGTAACAGCCCATACTGCACCATGCACACGGTTATTTTTAGCTGCTATGTCGCCGTAGCAATGTACTATAATGAGGGAGCACATAGCTATGGCAATGTAGCCGTGGCATCATGGTTCTTGACTGCATGTGCTACATCACCATAGCACATTGCTATGGCAACGTGGTGTTGCATGTAGATGCGCCCAGTGTCTGTTAACTTGAAAGATGGCATTAATACATCTTATTACATTTAATACATTAATTTTTCCCCTTAAATATGTGTAACTATCATATACACGTGTAGAGACTAGCACACTTTTTTTCATCCTGCTTCTATGTAGTTCTTGAAGACACAGTTTCTTTTATCTTAATGATTGTTTTAGTAAAGAAATGATTAGAAGGAATGCCTTGCTTTGGGAACAACTGCAGTCGCTGAATTTAAAATAAGCTAACAAGTTCTGTCTGCTCCTCAGTAATCTCAAGGGTCAATCACAGCAGACATTCAAGTCAGAGGATCTGGATTTCAATACAAATGAGAGTTCATGTCAATTTTAGAGAAAATCTTCCTATAGGATAGGACTCCTAAACTCAAACCTATCTTGCAACATTGACCACAGCACTATCATGGCATTTATTCTTAAACAGAGATCCCATGCACAAACGCTGTAACTTTGGTCTCTTTCAAAAAAGTAAATTCACTTAATAGTCTCAACTTTAAAAGAACTCTACAGTCATCAGTGATCTTCACAAATCTTGTGTTTCTAGACATATTATTGATTTAAATGGCCACATTTTCTATATCAATATACTACAAAAAGATTTTCTTTAGTTAATGTGGCAAAAATACTTGGTACAATTTCTGTGCTATAACATACTTATAATTTCAGTTCTGTTAATGGAAAATGAGAAGGGGCAATTTCAGATTTTTTCTCAACACAAAGATCCCACTCACTAAAATGGAATATTACTTCTTCCCCATCAAGGGACTCGTAAGACTTTTAGTCTCCTGCTTCTGTCATAAAAGGAAAAGGTCATGGTGGCAAATCAGTCTTCTCTACTCACAAAAAGGAGCATGTATATACATAAGTCCATCACTTAGTCTCTCTGTTAGTTCTTAAAAGATGAAGAAATGATGGAGACACTTCCATGTGCTGGCCCAAATGGGCATAATTCCTAGATGGTCATACTTACCTGGGGCAGTTTTTCAAATGATTTCCATCCCTTCATACAATGATATGTAAGAGGCTGTAGTTCCAAAGGCATCTGAATGTATTTCTTAAGACTCCTGATTATCAGAGAGAATCTACACTTAAAACCTGAAACCTTATATTAAACCAAACAAGTTTCAAGATTTGAAGATTAATTTCATTCAGTCTTGTGTTGACACTTTGGAGTATCTTATCTCACTCTTTGTCTATGTTGTTCATTTATCTAGGTCTGATTTTAATGTGGATCCCATTTAATTTCATTTGGCACACAGATAATTCTTTAGAATAGCAAATTAAAATAATGAATAGTACCACGCTATGCAACTGAACAGCAGCCAACTCCAAGTCCAACAAAGAATTATTAAAACAAAAATATTCTTTTAACCTTTGGATGTGACTTCAGGGATTTCCTCTGTAGAGTGGTGAATTCCAAAGTGGTACCTGGGATTGAACCCATCTAGCTGATGATTCTGAAACTTTAAAACACAGCATTTTGGATGCTAGATATTTAAGCCTTATTGATCATTAAAACCATCAGGCAAATATGTGAGGAAAATGTGGCCTATTCTCTATCCAGAGAAATTGTGAACCACACATGTAGCTACACAGTACACAACCTTATTTTGCCTTATGCTTCACACAATAAGAATACCCCTCTTTCATGTTCATTTCAGTCTCTGGCTAAATAAGACCATTTTAAAATAGTAACAATGACTTATTCTGAATGCCTGAAAGCAAGCTGGAGTTAAGGCCTGCCTGCTGATTTCCTATAAGCTAAATAAAGCTGTTAAAGTGATACTTTCTGAGACAAAGATGGATCTTGAGTATAGCTGTCCTAAGCTTTGGAAATTCCATTGTGTTAAAGACTTAAGATGTTGTTCAACCAAATCAACATGACTCTTTAAAATGTTAAAGTTGTTTGTAAAAGAACACTCCAAGTTGAGGTTACCCTTTTTCTATTTTGCATCAATTAAAATATTTCATTTTGACAAAGCCAAAACACTGTATTTCAACTTATTTTCTATTCTAGCCTATTCAAGTTCCTAAACAAAAAGTCATGTTAAAATTAAATATTAAAACATTTAATTCTGAAAATGTCAAAATGGGATGTTTTACTATGATTGGATTTGTCAATGTTTTTCTCTAAGACAAATTTTCAGCCAAGTTGACACAGTTTTGAAAATATTTTGATTTCAACAGAACAGCATAATCCAACAGAAAATGGATCTTAGTTTCTGGCCAGTTCTAGTCCTTAGGTTAAAGTACTAAAATGAGTCTGAAGAAACTTGGATTCAGTTTCTGGCTTTACTACTGATTTCTTATATGACCTCTGACAAGTCATTTCCTGTCTCTGTGCTTCACTTCCCTGTCTGAAACATATGAATACAAAGACTTCATTTATTCATACTCTTCATCTGTAATTCTATTTCAGAATAATTTATTCAGGAAGAGACTATTATTTATTATATGTTTGTAGATTAGCAGATTACGGCTCTGATCCTGACAGTTGCTAGGTAATAAATAATAATAATAGTATATTTACACATAGCCTCGGGCAATTCTATCCTCAGTGGTGTCCAAATTCCAGTTGCAATTAGTGTGAGGGGCATCAAGAGTCTTGACAGGGAAGATCCTCAACAGCCTATCACACTGTTAAATAATCTCATTGTCTGTGAAAAACCTTCCATTCCAATAATAAAACCATGGCAATATTACTGTCTTCCCATAACAATGCTTTTAATTGTAATCAGGCAATAAAAGTTATAACAAGTCAGACACCACTGCCAGCTTCAAACTGAAATCCCAAACCACAAAACTACTGCAATTGTTTTCTGATGCAGTAGGACTGACATTTCAATTGGCCAAATACTGTAAATGTTCAATAAAATGCTGCCACAACCTTGTGCAGACATTATTAAAGAGATTTACCAAAAATATATTATGTTTAAAATAGCCACCATCTTTCTAAGGCATGAGAAAAACAATGCAGTAAAATGAATATATATTGTTTTTATGTTCCAGTGTATTTTAGTTATTTGTGATACATTATTTAATTCATCTAAAGAAGTAGCAGCTGTGTTTCAAGAAATATATATATTTATTGAACAGAATCCAATCCACAGAAGCATAAGCCCTTAGTTTAAAATTGCTTTTTTCTTCACAGAGAAAATAATAAAGTTGTACTTTAAACTCTCTTGGTTAATCAGTTAGCTCCAGTACATTTGCTCTTCTTACTCCAAATGTAGGAGCCAAATGTACATGTGGTGAAAGGTACATGCAGGGTATGAAGTGAAAGGAATCAGAATAAATGTTAGGACCAGAGTGACTGTCAAATGTAGTAGGATCAGGCTACTTTGTGAAGTAGGTAGATTGTTGCCAGAAATCGTGGAAGAATTTGCCTTGAAGAGGGATGTTTCATGGGAATAAGGGACAGTAGCTAGGCTAGGTGCTCCTCACCCAAACATTCAATTAAAGTGTTTGCCTGGAAAAGAATATCAAGATAGAAGTCTCCTCCAAAGACATGAATGTTACTAGCAGGAGAGAATGGAGCTTATTGCAGTTATATTCTGTCAGCATGCTGTATCTTGAGGCATATCTACTTAGCCTTTCTTCTGACTCTGGGTCTGCTTCAGATAGATAAAGGCTTACTCCAGTGATTCTCTACCAGAGTATATGGCACCCTGGGGTACCTTCAGGTCCTTTCAAAGGTGCTACAGGGTTCCATTCAATGCTGACATTGTTAAGTGTGCAAGCATGCTTTACAAGATAAACCCAGAAATTTCAAATAGGAGTCTGCAGTATTAAAACCTTCTGATCTGTTGTGGTCTTCCTGAGTTCTTTCCAACAAAATAATTGCTCTATTTTTTCAGCAGTGAAAAAATGAGTGAAAACAAAAAGCCAGTACTTTCTGAGTTGTGCATTGAGTCTAACAAGGTTGGAAAGTATTTCCCTATCCCTTCATACCTGCTTCGGAAAACACAAGACCAATAGTTAAACAGAGAAAACTGTTTAGGAGTCATCCCACATTGCTAGGACCAGATCTGAGTGAAGCTTCACAACACACAGTGACAAAGAGAGGAGTGATTCCTGCCCCCCGCAGCTCACTCTTCCACCCCCAAAATGGTTTGATATTAGCGTATTTGATATGTGGACTCTTTGTATGTTCCAGGTCATAGTGTTAGAGATGTTTATGTACTTGCCCATTTATCTGCTTAGCTACAGCACAGCTACTTTGCATACTCATTAGCTCTAAGGGCATACTCATTAGCTGTAAGGACACTTGCATGTCCACACTGCCCATGTAATAGGATCTTTAACTGTGCATGAGTGCCCCAAACTGCCATTTGGGAATGCAGAGTGAAATAGGACTCTGTACTAAATCTCTCATCATGCACTTCAAGCTCTCCTTTGACAGAGGTGTATGGTGTAATGTGGGAGTCATATACCTATTGGTATATCATGGAATCTGTCTGGCCAAAGAGCCTGACCTGTACAAAAAATGATGGCAGCTGGGATAGGAACTAGAAACTTCCATGTGACACTGCACAGCTTAAGCAGGTGCCATTTTAAGTATATATTTTTAGGCTGTCTCACAATGTTTTATTCCAAACTGAAGTCAAAATGAAATTTCAGCAACTTTGAATATTTTTATTTGTTTTTCACTCATTTTTGGCATAGATTCTAGCTTCCTGTCAGCTCTAGTTATTAAGGGTGTGAGACACTTTGGTCCACAATTTGATTCGAAGAAGATTCAGTCCAATTCAGAGGCCGAATCAGCAAATCCGAATCGAATCAGGAGAAACAAAAGAACTCCAAATAGATCTGGAAAAGATTCAGAACAGATTTGGAGATTTTCAAGAAGGGGAGGAAGGAGAACCTGGGCAACTATAGGACAGTCAGTCTCACCTCCATCCTTGGCAAAGTCTTTGAAAAAATGATCAAGGTTCACATTTGCAAGAGCCCAGCAGGAAAAATTATGCTGAGGGGAAATCAGCACGGGTTCGTAGCAGGTAGATCATGCCTGACTAATCTAGTCTCTTTTTATGACCAGGTTACAAAACACCTGGACGCAGGAGTAGGGGTTGATGTCATATACTTAGACTTCAGGAAGGCCTTCGATATGGTATCCCACACCATACTGGTGAACAAGTTAAGGGGCTGTGACTTGGAAGACTACACAGTCCGGTGGGTGGTGAATTGGCTAGAGGGTTGCACCCAGAGAGTCGTTGTGGATGGGTCGTTTTCAACCTGGAAGGGTGTGGGCAGTGGGGTCCCAGAGGGCTCGGTCCTTGGACCGATACTCTTTAATGTCTTCATCAGCGACTTGGACGAGGGAGTGAAGTGTACTCTGTCCAAGTTTGCGGATGACACAAAGCTATGGGGAGAAGTGGACACGCCGGGGGGCAGGGAACAACTACAAGCAGACCTGGACAGGTTGGACAAATGGGCAGAAAACAACAGAATGCAATTCAACAAGGAGAAATGCAAAGTGCTGCACCTAGGAAGGAAACATGTCCAGCATACCTACTGCCTAGGAAATGACCTGCTTGGTGGAATGGAAGCAGAAAGGGATTCTTGGAGTTCTAGTGGACTCCAAGATGAACATGAGTCGTCAGTGTGACGAAGTCATCAGACAAGCTAATGGCACTTTATCGTGCATCAGCAGATGCATGACGAATAGATCCAAAGAGGTGATACTTCCCCTCTATCGGG
>NW_005843031.1:133279-170731 GCF_000455745.1 Alligator sinensis
TTTATGTTGGCCCAGATTACTATGGCAGCTGACAAACAGATTGGATATGCATCTAGCTGGGGTCATCTAGACCAAGCTCTCTTTCCTGCCTATGCAGGGGGTCGGACTCGATGATCTATTGAGGTCCCTTCTGACCCTAGAATCTATGATTCTATGAATCTATTTGGAAGGCAGTCTTTCAGGGGAACAGAAACTAAGAGGAGAGAGGGGGAGCAAGGGGGGAAAGACTGACATGTGTAGCTGGCCAGTGACTGTGATCTCTCCCTGAGTCCCCTTCCATTCCCAATGTTCTGGGGGAGAGATATAGAAACAGCATATAAGCCTCTGAAGACTTTCTGTGCCTTTTGTGAGCTGTTTCTGCCTGAGCAACAGCATCTGAAAGGTACTGGACTGGCTTGGGTTTCCTACTACTCAGTTTCCTGCTACTTTCTGTTCTTGGAAAGGATTGGATATAGCTTACTAACTAGAATCCCAATACTTATCCCTATCCAATCCATTTCTTTCAATTTATATTTGTTCTTCCCCCCCCCCCCACACACACTGTTTAAAAAGAAAGCTGTATTTTCCCTGGCAGTGAAACCTCTGCACCTATATCCTTGAAACTTGGCAGGCCTCATGAAGAGGCTAACATCCTTGCTGTTTTCATCCAAGTCTGCCTTAGTATGCACACATGACATCAGTTAAGCTTTCAGCAGTTTGAGGTAGAGTTTCCCCAGAAACCCCTGCATCTATCTCCTTGTTTGAGGGCAAACATCATGCCCTCAGAAGGGGCTATCATTCCTGCAATGTTTATCTGAATCAGCTAAAAAATGACAAAGTTATAGGTATTTCAGTAATTCCGCATTATAGTCTATGGCCAAATCTCCAAATCTCTCCGAACTGGCGCAGAAACTTCCAAAGCCAATTCAACTGAATTGACTCGGGACAGTGATCCGAACCCCCAAATCAAATCACTGTCCTCTGAATCAGCCAAATATGAATCCGAATTGAATACTTCCCTATTTGCACAGGCCTGCTACTTATGGTCATCATTAAATATCATACATGTATACACTGTATATGATATACTGTAAGCATACAGAAAGCTTAAACATCATGGGTTTAATCACTATCCCTACTACTCCTAAATATTTCGATCCAGATTTCTACTCATACAGGGAGTTTCACTTAGTAAGCTGCTGAAGTAAAAGGATCCAGAATAGATAAAGCAAGCAAACACAAACCCGGTCACAAACTATGGTGGGGGGAATGAGGTGCTATTATGGAATGCAAGAGGAAATGCATGCTTGGATGAAGTAATGGAATAAAATAACAAATGTATATATATTTTAAAAGAAAATTTTAGAAATGATGAATCAAAAGAGATAATATTCATCTAGGAGGAAAAGGGAGACACAGGATGACATCTTTTTTAATGAAGTAAAATCCAAGGCTGCCAGGACAGATTGGAATCCCACCAAGAATGAGATTTTGTTACCAGCTTTGAAAGAAATGACATTATGTCCTGAACATGGTAGCCATCAGTAGAATTATATTAGATCAAACCTTCTGCTCCTCCTCTTTCATTACAATGTCATCATAATATTTAAAGTGTCTGAGCATGCAATACCTTGTATAACTTTAATAAGTAGATTTGCCAGGTGCTGCACTAGCAGGAGGCACATAATGCTTTTAGGGCTGAAAATGAGGCAATTAGATTGTGAGAGTCTGATTGGGCATCCCTTCATTTTTGGAATATGAGATGAACAATTTAGATATTGGCTCTCTGAATAAATTCTGCATATTGCACCTGTTCATTTTATTAAAACAGTGACACCTCCACAGGGGTGAAGGGGGAATACTGGTCACAGAAGGAATGACAGCTTGGTATATGTGTTCCTAGTATTGATTAAATTTCCTGACAATCACACAGGGAAGTTAATTACTGGGAGGTAAATTAACGCCCTTACAAGATAATAGAGAAAACAATAATTATATTAAGAACCCAGGAGGCTGAGTTTCTTGGCCTTGGGCCTGAAACTCTAAGCCCCATTTTAAGAATAACCAATGTTGTACAGCTCTGGGGCAAATGGATAGAACCATATTGATTAACATCTTTTTTTTTAAGTGATTAAAAATACCTTCAACTGCCAGTGAATTTAAATTTCCTCAGCCTTTTTACAAGGAGTCTTTCAATTAAGATTTAGAATGAGGCTCACTTTGCATAGCAATTTGTGTATTTTGGTCAAAAGATATAGTGCAGAATGACTAACCTGAGCAATACTATTTCACACGTATTGAGACTGGTGGGGTCTTTCATCAACACATTCGCCCCTTCCTGCCTCCCTTCTTACTTATTTAGCATGAAAACCTATCATACGACAAGGTTAATTATATTGCCTATGGAAATCAAAAGAGTTTTCACTTTTAATTCTAGGTATGAATTATTGAACATATGCTGCATCTATCTCCCATTTAAAATACACTAAATGGAAAACAAAACAAAACATTTTCTCACAATTTTATAAAAGAGTCCTTCTACTGGGAAAAGTATTTTGGGGCAAACAGCACTGTGGAATTTCAAATACGTCTCCTAATAATTCCAGATCAAACATAACCATGTCATAAATGAAGAGGACAGTTAATTCCAGCTAGAAGGCTTGCAAACTCAACCTGACATCTGAAAGCCAAGTTTGGCTCTATCTTTTCTTTGCAACATCACAGTGGTAAAGGTTCTGCAGATTTAAATATACACATAGTAACTCCTGTGCAAGTCCACGGTCCCCAGATTATACTTTCAGTTACACTACTGCAACCACATTCATTTTCAATATGGAGCAAATGAGGACATACTGTACTATGGCAGTAATTGAAAAACCCAATCAAACAAACTTTTTAGTTCCCTTAGATGCCATCCTAAATAATCTTTCCTTGAACTAAGAGAAACACAGGGAATACAGCAAAACCAAGGTATTTTAATTAGCTTTTTATCTACAGCAGAATTAGGTGCAATTAGTTAATGCATATTAATGCACATGTAGACGCGACCTGGCACTATAGTGCCAGGCTACCCTGTCACTAGAGGGCTGGCCTGAGCCCAGCCCCAGGGAAGATCCAGGGACTGGGGTTCTGGGCACCTGCCCTCTAGCTTCCCCTGCCCCTCCCCATGCCCTTCCACTCTGGGCTTGAAGACCCAAAATATTGCAGATAGTTTCCCCCTTGTGTGTAGTTTCCCACTTTTAAATGGGTTTTTTATTGTTGGTGGGTGGGGAGGGTGGGGAGCGGCTCTGTTTGTCAAGTGGGAAGGAGTTTCTGTTTGTTGAGGAGAGTGACAGGAGGGATGGGGATTGGTGTTGTGAAGGCAATGAAGTGTTTTGTTGTTTCACCCATGTGTGTGTCATGAAAGTGGTGCTGGGGGTGGGCAGGGGGTATGTGGGCAGCGGGACAGGGCAGCTGGAGTGCAGTTTGCAGAAAGAGGGGGTCAGGCAGGGCATCCTGCAGCCAGTGCCCTGGCCCCCACTTGTGGGTGCAGAGCTGTCCTGGCTGGAGCCTAGGCAGGGGGGGATGATGGGTCAGCACCATGGCCAGCAGGAGCACAGGGAACTGGTCATCACTGGCAGGGACAGGGGCAGTGGCTGGAGCAGCCATGGTGCAGGGAGGCAGGATGGGCAAGGAGAGAGCTTCTATGTACTGCTGCTGCACTGGGCACACAAGTCCTGGGCAGGGAAGGGGCTGGCCAAGGATCGGACTTTTCCACATGACTGCTAGGTGCTGGCAGCTGGATCTGGCTTCAACACAGCTGCCAAGTGCTAGCAGCCATGTGGCCAGACGCTGGAGCTCCCCTGGTGGTCACAGGGGCACATGGAAGTGCTGCAGGGACTGGGGACTAACTTTAGTGCCAAGTCCAAGAGCTTGGGACTCACTTTAGTGCCAAGTCTCTGCCCATATAGACACCTACCAAAATTGCTTAATGTTCATTACATTTAGTTGTGCTTAAATGCACAGGTAGACAGATGCATAGGGTAATAGGACTGAAATCAGAGAATCATAGAAAATTAGGGTTGGATGGGACAACAGGAGGTCATCTAGTCCAATGGTTCTCAACCTTTTTTGAATCAGAACCCATTTGTAAACATTGATGACCAGTCTTGACCCAATGCCCCTCACTCCCAGCTCTCTTTCCCCCACCCCCAGGTCCCAGCACCACAGTATGTAGGTTAGCAGTTGGGTGTGGGATATGGAGGCAGCTCCAAGCAGCCCCTTGAAGGCTGGATCTCTGACAGCCTGAAAAGGAAAAGCCAGAGTTTCCCACAATTTAAAGAAGAATCCATTTTTAAAGTTTGTAACTCATTTGAAAATTTTTTTCCAGTCATGTCATATATTCTTGTGACCCATTTTTGGGTTGCAACCCATGGGTTGAGAAACTCATCTAGTCCAACCCCTTGCTCAAAGAAGGACCAGCCTGACTAGACCATCCAAGCCAAGGCTTTTTCCAGCCAGGTTTTAAAAACCTCCAAGGATTGAAACTCCAAAACCCCTCTGGGTAATCTGTTCCAGTGTTTTACTACCCTCCTCATGAGAGAGGTTTTTTTTTCCCTAATATTTAACCTAAACTTCCCTTGCTGCAGCTTAAGACCATTGTTCCTTGTTATACCATCTGCCACCACTGAGAACAGTCTAGCTCCATCCTCTTTAGAACCACCCTTTCTAGAGTTGAAGGCTGCTATTAAATCCATCCTCAGTCTTCTCTTCTCCAGACTAAATGAACCCAGCCCCCTCAGCCTCTCCTTGTAAGCTGCGCTCCAGCCCCAAACTATTTTTGTTTCCCTAGCCATTTCTGTTACCTGATTATTCCAGGTTTCACCAAAATTGGAATGGGGAAGGGGCATGCATTCCTTCCTAAAACCTTTTGTCTTGTCTTATGGGAAACACCAAATATTACTGTGCCTGCAAATAGTGAAATCATGTTCTTCCCAAGAACATAAGTCTATTGCACAATTAAATGAATATTTTCCTGAATCCTGCTTTGGAAAGGTTGGCAGATCATAGGAGTTGATCTCTTGTATTGCTTTGCATGTATTGTATATGGAATGGAATTATGCGAGGTCCAAAAATTGCTCACAAAAATGAATGAGTACATGATACAGTAATAAGCAGATTGTCCACTCTACTAGGACTTTCTTTCTTTATCCCTTTAAATTGCAGCATTTTATGCAAAGAGGTGTGTGTGGGGGCGGGGGAGGGGGGTTGGACAGGAGAAAAGAATGTTAATAATTCAACTTACACAAAAATTGAAAAATGCAATAATAAAATATCTCTCAACCAGATCTTCAGTTGGTGCAAATCGAAATAGTCCCATTGACTTCAGTGGATTATGCTAATAGTCACTACTGTGGATCTAGACCGCATTTTAGATGAATTCTTCAATATTTGGACTTTTTCTGATGACTGCATATTACCGGATGTAAAATGCATCAGCCCTCAGCAGCAGGAAATCTATCAGTTATTAAGGAATTATGAAATGTTTCAGACATTCCTTATGAAGCCTAAATCCAGTGAATCCAAGGACTTAGGAAAAAATAACATATAAAAAGCAAAGCAGCTCAACTAATACATTTCAATCATAGCAATGATGGAGAGTGGGCACATAATGAAAATATTTTCAGCAAATATTTATTGAAGTATTAATATCAATTGACTTTTGATATGTTTATGCTGCTTTTGCTTTCTGCAGACACTGAGAGTTTGAGTATTTTAAAATGATCTGTGTGAAATAGATTTCAAAGTCAGACATAAGAGTATTTACAGAAAACAAACTTTAAATCTATGCATGCCTTTGTTTTCAAAGCATTTCCCAGTCAGGGAAATATGCACCTATAGAACCATCTTCACTTCATGTCTAATTTTGAAATTAGAAATCTAATTAAATGTATTTTTCACACTTTACTTACATAAGCATATGATAAGAAAAGGTGGCTTGCTTTAGGCCAGGTTAGAGAGTAAAGCTATCCATGCAACATGTATGCATATGTGCTACTTCTATTTACAGTATTTCAATAATTATACCTCATGTTTGTAACAGGAAAGTTTTGCAGTGTCATACTTATGAATTCATTATAAAAAACTTAAACAATAGGACTGAAAGGACCTGCTTGAGGCAGGATCACCCAAAACCACTCTAAGCAAGTATTTTTCTAATCAATACTTTAAAACTTCCAGAGATAGAGATTTGATTATATCCTTAGGTAATCTATGCCAATGTTTATACAGGCCTATAATTCAAAAGCTGTCTAAACCTAAATACAACATAAATTAAATTATTTTCCAATTTATATTTGTCATGTGATTGTTTTGTTTTACATGTAAGATTTAGCACTTGTTCTAACTGTATTTCATTTGGTTAATTTTGCACTGTATTCTAGTTGATCAAAATCATTCTGAATCTTTATTCTATCCTGCAAAGTGGTATAAACTCCACCGAGCTTGGTGTCATCTGCAAATTTGCTAAGTGCACTCATACCCATCTTCCAAATCATTAATAAGATATTAATCAGTACTTGACACAGGACAGGGAGCCCACTCAATAGCTTCTCCCAATTAGGCACTGAGCCACTGATGACAACTCTTTGAGCACAATGATCCAACCACTTACATATCCATTTTACAGTAGTTTTATTTCAAATGTATTCCTTTGCTTACTAATGAAAATGTCATTAAAGACAATGTTGAAATCCATGCTAAAGTTAAGATATATTACATCTAGGGCTGTGTGAAGCTTCGGTCCCTGGCCAAATCTCTGAATCCAAATCAAATCAGAGGACCCTTTAATCTCTCTGAATAGAATCAGAACCCTCTGAATCAATTCAGAGAGATTCAGAAAGATTCGGAGATTTGGACATAGAGACAGCTTTAAATGCTTTTTCTACATGCCTCTAGGTAGCAGGGGCTTGTGATTACTGCAATGCTGGGGCACATGGAGTGTCCCACAGAAGCACAGGGGGCTCCCCAGCACTCTCAGCAGCAGACCCGGAAATGGACCAGAAGCACTTCTGGTCCACTTCTGGGTCTGCTGATGAGCATGTGGGAGGGGGGGGCATACCCCCCTCCAGCTCAGTGACTGGTGCCTCCTGGGCCTGGGGGGGCACATCCAGGGTCCCCCTATGGCCGATCGCTGAGCTGGGGGGGGGGGCGGGGAGACCACACACTCCCCAACAGACCTGGAAGTGGACCAGAAATATTTACCATATACTTAATTGGGCCCCAGCAGTGTCAACAGCATTCCAAGCCATGGTGACCCCCACAACTCAGCACTGCTCAGTAAGTGTGTGTATTCCAAATACACCCACAAAGTATTCATGTGGTAATTCACTTCCACTCATGAAGGGAATTCAGTGTTCTTGTCATAAGTCCGGGGATCCTCCAAAAATGTATATGCAGATAAGGTGCAAGGCATTCTGGTCTGGCTCCAGCTGATGGAGAGTGGGGCCATACTAATCATATGCAACAGGCTGAGATAGGGAATGACAGAAAGATTATGGTTGACCCATTTGAGGCCCTGTTTGGTGATGTTTGCTAGACATTTAGGGCTGGTGAAGAAACAGGAATCATTGGAAATGGTAAAGTTTAGCTGCGGAAGTGAAGAGAAAGTTGAAATGTATGAATCATGTAGTGATTCACCATGACTTGAAAAAGCGTTGGTGCTGAGGGGGATGACACTCAGTAGGCACTACCACATATCTTGTTCAGTTAGGATGCACTAATCTATATTTGTGATGGGTTCCCACTACTAAGTTTACCTAATGTGAGCTATGTGTTTTACAGTTGTGCTCAATGTATTTACAGTTAGCACTGTATTTAATCAACTTCATCTTTGGTTTCCATTACTGAGAATGTGTTGCTTCTGGCAGCAGTTTAATGTTAGACCAGGAATCAGCAACCCCTGGCATATGTGTCGAGCACAGCACGTGAGGCCATTTTTCTTGGCACACCACCACCAGCCTGGGTTTTCGACAGCTGCTGCCAGGCACGAAGCCTGGGCTGCTCCCAGCAGGCAGCTTGGTGGCTGCAAGCTCTTCTGCAAGCAGATCAGGCTCTGTGGTTGGCAGCAGCTACCCAGTGTAGCATGAAACCTTTTTTTTTTTGCCTGCTCCCCCATCTACGTGAAGCCCCTCCATATGGCAAAAAGCCCCTTTTGCAGTATTTGCCCCCTTTTGGGGATGCTTTCTCATTTCTACCTTTTCTTACTTCCTCCCTCCTCTTCTTTTATTATATTAGTATTATTTTTATAGAATATAAGGTGTACTTGTAATAAAAATATAATTTGTAGATGCTTTTATGGCTATAAAATAGTATTCTGCAGTATGTCCCCCTCCCCACCATTGTATTTGGTATATTTGGTATATTTGTTGCATGTGCCATGGCATTTCATCTTTTAATATTTTATATTCTATGCTTTTTAGCTTTGTAACAAATATACTTTAAGTTTAAAAGTAAGTTGTACCATGTAACAATGTTAGCAAGGGCAGGAATCAAACCACTCTGTATGGAGCAGGTCCCTGAATGATTCTTAATTCACTGCGTAACACAGTAGCTAGACAGGATAACAAGCTAATGAGCAGCAATTAACATCTATGAAATGACAGACCAAGGAGAGGAAAGGATCAATACAGAGCCAGGAACTCCCTGAAACTTCACTGTTAAAGGTATGCAAGCCCCAGTTTGAACTAATCACAGCAGTTAATCAAACTTCATCAACGGACTTCCAAGACTGCATGTAACTGTGGATATGACCCCTGCGGATGACAGCTGCCATCTAGGAACCACCAAGGGGGACATCCTACAAGGTCAATGACCCCTAGATTGGGTAAGCCTGAAAATTGGGGAGTCACCAAAGTCTGCCAGAGAGAGATAAAAGGCAACAAAGAATGACTCCCAATGGCACCCTCTCTGACCTGCCCAGCACCCTACCTGCCCAGGCAGAAGGATCAGCCAGTGACCTCCTTCTGAAGCAACATCACACTGAAAGAAGCCTCAACTGGCCATCGACAGTGGACTCCAGTGCTTGGGGATGACATGGTGCTTAGTGTTCATAGCTAGCTACTGTGAGTGCATGCATGAGTGTGTGTGTGTGTGTGTGTGTGCATGCATGTGTGAGGGGATCAGCCCCAAGGTTTATGATCTAACTTTTGCATCCATCTAATAAACTAAAATTTTATGATGATCCTGTGAGTTGGTCCTTTGTAGCCAACACCAGAGCCTGCGCCAGTTGCAGCCAGGAGGCTGCAAACATCTGCTCTGGGCTCCGGCATTAGCGCCATACTTGCGGGTGTATGCGTGCCTCAGAGTGGACAGTGGGGGAGCAGCCTGAGGCAGCGCAACCCTGGCTTGTCCCCCACTGCCAGAACAGAGCTGATGACTGGGCTCCGGAGCCCAGTGCAGCTGTTTGTAGCCAGCCTGGGCTCTGGGCAGCAGGCAGGCTGTAAACAGCTGTGCCGGGCTCCACAGCCCTGGCTTCAGCTCCATGCTGGCAGTGACTGCATGTGCACCTCAGAGCGGACAGCAGGAGGGCTGTGCTGCATCACACTATCCCCTATCCCCACCATCCACTCCTAGGCATGAGTGCACCCACCAATATGGATCTGATGCCAGAGCCCCGAGCAGCTGTTTGCAGCCTCCCGGCTATAGCCAGCCCAGGCTCTGGTAGTTGCTGCCATCCACGGAGCCTGGTCTGCTTGCAGCAAGGCTTGCAGCTGAGCCCACCTGACTCCCACTCACTTTCAGCCCAGCCTCAGCTGAGCCCCCTACCAGGATGAGGTGCGCACTGCCTCTTTCCAGGAGCACCGCACCTTTTGCAGGCTTAGCCGTGCAGGGTGGGTGGGTGGTAAGCGTGATGGGCAGGCTCCAGGCCAAGGTCAAGGCTAGCTGCTCTCTAGCCTGGGTGCTGGCTCCCTGGGGACTCTGGAGGGACCAGGGTATTGTTGGGTTGGACTCTGTCCAGTGGCCAAGGAGCCCAGCTCCGTGCACCCGCTCATCTGGTTCTGTGTGCTTGTGTATACACACTTGTCTGGTTCTGGATGTGTGTGTGTATGTGTCTGTTCTGGGTGTGTTCTGGTTCTCTCTATGCACATAGTTCTGTGTGTGTGTGTGTGTGTGTGTGTGTGTGTGTGTGTGTGGTTCTCTGCTCTCTTTTTTCTTTCTCTTTCTCGCTCCTTTTTCTCTTGTCTTTTTTCTCTCTCTTTCTCATTGCAACATGCTCAACAAAAAAGGAATACACAACAAAGGCAACATTTATGATTATTAAATATACTAATATGCAGTGCATCCTGCCATGTACCACCGACCCCACCCACCCACCCCCATTTTGTTTTTATGGCATGCCAGCACTCTGGCACCTTCCAAGGTAGACATTGTGGGTTTTTTGACACTGGCCAAAAAAGATTGCCTACCCCTTTGTTAGACAGTGTATTTAATGATATTTCCTTATATGTGAATATAAAATGATGAGCTTTTCCCCATGTTGACTGGAAAAAAAACCCATCATTTTCTATTCAAGTAAATATGGTTTAAATTCTGCTTTATTGAGGCAGATGTTTGTTTGCTCTGTGGTGTGGAGCTCTCTTCACTCTCTGCACTCTCCAGATTCCCCAGGGAGATACTTTGGGGGCTTGAGCAGCCCAATCTTGTAGACTGTGCAGGATCAGACCCCTTGAGCCCCTGGATCACCTGCATGGCTTTCTCCACTTATAGAGACATGCCCTGAGGTATTTCAGGGCACCTCTCTGCAAGCAGGGAAAGTTTGGGTTTCTTTTTTATGGAGACATGCCCCAGAATCTCCTGAGGCATGATCCATAAGTGAGGAAAGCCCACGTGCTTTCTGCTGTGAAGGCACAGGACCTGGGAAGTTCCTGGCATTCTGTGCTTCCATGCCAGGATCCTCATGGTCTTGCACCTCTGTGATGAGACCTGCACTGACCTTTGCTTCACACAGAGGCACCGGGGGCTGCAGATGCCAGAAAGGAAGCATAGTATGGAACAAAACCTTGAGAATTCTTGGTACCATATGCTTCCACATCAGGAACTGAGCTAGCCATGAAGCATGGACCATGTGGGTCCCAGCATGGACACAAAAAGCACCAGAAATTCCCTAGGTCCTGCACTATATTGTGTCTTGGCATAAAGCATGAGTCAGTATAGATCCCAGCATGGAGATGCAGGAAGCCAGGAATTCACCAGGTCCTATGCCACCCTGTCCCAGGACTTGAACTTTCACTTGAGATATTGGTCAGCATGGATCCAAGTCCAGGCAAGGAGGTGAGGGACAATGAGGGATATGGAGAATCCCTGGGTAAGGGGAACATGTTTCCCATTGTCCTGCATCAGACTTCTGGAATGGGCAATGTGTTTCACCCAATAAAGCAGAACAGCTGGGACACATTAGATGTTGCTTTGTTTGGCAACATCTCTAACCTGTAATCTCTAACCTGTTCTGTCCCTAATCTAGGTTGATTATAACCTCCCCTCTATACTTGAAGGTTTTATCCTTATTCTAACTTTATTCTTGAAGACATAAGAAAAAGATATTAAATACTTCAGATTTCTCAGCATCGCCCATTAATGGATTGTCCTCTGTGCCTGTGTCTGCACAAGATGCTGACTGAACAGTTGTTACTGTACAGTCATTTAGTACTGGTGTACACAAGTACTTAATGACTAAGCAGTAACTGGACTGTACAGTAGCATTACTGACCAACTTTTAGGTGATTCTGACTGCACAGTAGTTCATCATTTCCACACTTTGTGCCATGCAACACTACTGCACAGTAGGAATGAGCTACTGTGCAGTCAGAACCTTTTGTAGATGAGACCACTGTTCATAAAGGACTTACTTTTTCTTTGGTCTTTTTCTTCTAAGATACTTTTAGGATGCTTTTTTGTTGCATTTATTTTCCCTGAAGGCTGCATCTCTTGTCTTATTGATTTTTCTCCTTGCATGTCTATGCAACACTCATATGCTTATCCCTAGTAATAAGGTTTCCAGTTTTTGTAAGATTCCTTTTTTGAATTTCAGGTCACTGAGTTTAGCCAGTTTAGCCAGGCCAGTTTCTTGCTACACATCCTATCCTTTCTTTGCATAAGGAGAGCATCAAGATATCTTTTACATATAGCCAGCTCTTTTAGACAGTTTTTCCACTCAGACTTGGCTCCCATGTGAGTTGGTTAGTCTGCTATTCTGAAGTACAGTTTCTTTATACTGTTGCTCTCTTCTTTCCTTGTCACTATCACACAACTGCCTTCTGACTTCATATTATCAACCAATTCTTCCCTATTTTTGAGCACTAAATTGAGAATTTCTGGATTGCTTGTGCCCTTCTGTGTTGGTCATTAATAAAGGCATAGCAGGGCAGCTCCACACCCATGCAACCATGATGCATAGGATGGTGCCAGCTCCTGCTGCACTGGTTGCAGTGGTACAATCATCCACTGCTATGATGAGAGCTGCTCTTGCACCCCTTTGCCCCTCCCTACCCGGCCCCCCTACAAAAGTGGTACCTAGGACAGATGTCCCAGTGGCCCCTCCTCAGTTATGCTACTGGTACTCACAATTATTCAGTTACTTGTCTGAAAAAAGCTTCACCCACTTCTTCCTGGGTTGGTCTATAAGAGATACCCATCATAATGGCAATGAGAAACTGGGTGCATATACACATGCATTGATGTGCCATAATTACTGGACATTAAGTTTAGTACCTGTAATAACGAAAAGGTACATGCTTTTTTAGTAACACTAATATTCAGTAGACTAATTCTACTGAGCATTAGCACATTAGCATAGCTTTGGCACAAGAGAATAGTAGATACACCCACTGAGAAGTAAATCATCATTAAAAATGTTTAGGCTTAAAAAAATGGGGAGGGAGGTTGAGGGGGGAGGTTTCTGCTTTGTTTTTGAGAAATTCCTATAATTTTTTGTAGGCTTACCTCTAAACCAGGTCTTTCAAAACAAGATATTCAAAAAGGGTTTGTTTGGGTTTTTTTTCTTTAAGGTGAAAATCAACAGATAAGCACTTGGTGGGGGGAAGAACACAATATAGGATGAGAAGCAAGGTGTATGTGTACATTACATGCAAATAGATATCTACACAGAAAAGGTTTGTTTTATAAGTTTCAAAGCATTATAATAAATAACATAAAAAATTGATTTGATCAATCATGGTTTCAACAGCTAGAACTATCCTGCCGTCCAGATCATTCTTTTATTTTTTTTATGTTAAAACACATAGTATGATGTCAAGATTTAACTTGCATCTATTACTATAATTTTTGTTTAAATAAAATGGAGTAACCCACTTTAGTATGCATAATTTTATTTTTTTTCTTTTCATCAATCCTTGTCATGATTTTTTTAAAGAAAATAATAACATTGTCTTTTTCAGAAAAAAAAACTTTTGCTGTTGTTGATATGATTCCTCAGTGGTTTGAAAAAGAAATTGCTATATAAGATGTTGGTATAAGTTAGGATTTTTTTTTAGATGGAATCTAAATCTGCATTGTTCCTGTTCAAACATATTGTTTTGTGTTCTGCCCTCTGAACAGTGGTTTTCCCTCCTGTTCATGGCAGCCTTTCAAGTATTTGAAAACCATCATGTCCCCATTCATCTCCTTTTCTTAAACTACCTAGTTTTCTCAACCATTTCTTCAATAGCTTTAATTCCAACACCTTAATTATATTTACTACTCACCTTTGGATCTCCTTCAGTATTTTCTATATCCTTCCCAAAATGCAGATGCTAAAGTACTCAATACTTCACTTGAAGCCTAACCAGCACCGAGCAGAGTGGTACTATTGTTTCCCATGTCTTAAAAACAATAAATATTTATTTATGTACAATATGTATGTTAATGCATCATAAAAATTCATTAGATATTTTTGTGACTGCATCACATTGAAGCATGTTGAATATGCGATCGAGTCAAATTCCCAAATCCCTGTCAGCAATGCTTCTGCTTAGCCAACCATCTCCCATTCTAAGTTTGTGCATTCCTTTGGTATAGGACCTTACCTTTGTCTATGTCCAATTTCATTTTTTTGTCTATAGTCATTTGCCAACTTAACCTCTGAAATTCTTATCCTTATCCATCAAAGTGTATGCAAGCCTTCCTTCTAAAGTTAAAGTTCTCCTTCCCCACATCAAAATTCTTAATAAAAATGTAAAATAACACTGGACTGAAAACAGACTCCTGTGATATATCACTTAAGATTTCCTCTCATTCTGATATTGATCCATTTATAGTTACTCTATGCCTGTGGTTATTCAGCCAATGATGCATCCATTTAATAGTAATTCAGTTTAGCCAACATACTTTCTGTTTACAGAGGAGAATATCATGTAGGGCTATATGAAAACCCTTACTAAAGGGCAAGTATATTATGACCACTCTGCTCCATTGACCTCCAAAACTAGGTACTCTGGCAAACAAGGACATCAAGTTGGGTTAATATGGATTTCTTCTTAAATTTATGTAGACTGCTAGTGATCATTCCTTCTTGCTCCATATTTATATATCAATAATTTAAATATTCTATCTAGAAACATTCTATGTTATGTATTTATGTCAGCCTGATAATTTTATAATTCCACAAGTTCTCATATAATTCTCCAAGTCTTTTCCCTTTTTTTTAAAGATGGAGTTATGTCAACCATCTCCAATCTTATTGATCTTTGCTTGTATCCATGATGCAAATATTGTTACAGTTGGCTCCAGGATTTTTTCATCCAGTTCCTTCAGAGCCCTGGAATCATTTTCATCACATCTTGCAAATTTAAATCTATTTAAATTTTTCAAAAGGTCTTTGATATACTTTTTACTTATTGTGATTCTTTTCCCTTCTCTTTTATTTATATCACTTGTGTTATCTGTCTGGTTGCACAGGTTCTTTGTTTTTGGTTTGTTTTGTTTTTTTGGTCTCTTTGTTTTATGAACACTTACAAAGAGTGAAAATTGAGCAGCTTTGTTTTTTTTTATATTATCTTCCATTAAGATCTTACCCTGAGTATTGGGCAAGTGGGCCTCCAGTTTCTTTGTTCTGTGTTTTTTCTCTGACATTTAAAGAAATGTGGTTGTCCAAGATATTCAAGACATAGATGATCTAATGGTCTCTTCTGACCTCAAGATTCATGAAACTATGAAACAGTTAATTGTACAGAAATATAAGATAAATTAAATTCAATCAAAAGTTTCCTGTTCAAACTATAGAGTTAATAATTGGAGCCTCTCATAACATTTTTCTCAAGGAAGATTTAACTTAAGCATATTAAATTATCAAGTGCCTAATTAAATGTGCTACATTTGGATGTATGGCTTCAGTATTGGTGTTGGATAATAAAACAGTGGCTCATATTGCAAGAGTTGTAGCTATGTCTGAAGGCTACAATATACAATTGTGTGAATATAGGATATGAAAAAGAATAAACAGATGGCTCAGAGTAAGCAATTTAAAATAGCTCCATTGTCATTTATTTGCATGAAAACTCAGCACATACTCTGACATTAAGAGGTTATGTGAAATCAAAGAGCTAATTTTGTTCAAGTATCTGTTTCTGGAGGGTACCTAGCATAATAACAAGCCAGCCAAGGTCATTGTGAGAGAAGTAACATACTGCTGAAAGTTTCCATTGATCAAAATAGGATTCAAGGTCTTGAAAGGTACCAGAAAAGAATGAATCAAAGAAACGTACACATAGTAATGAATGCACTAATTCACATTTTGAATGTAATTTGGTCACTAAATCTCAAATCATAATTGTTCATGAGAGAAACTGCTGCTTGCTATAAAGCAATCAAGGAAAATTCTGAATGCATATCAAAGCCCACTTTTTCTGGAAATGAGTTATATTTGTATATGGCTAAATACAGTCAGTCAAAAAGCCGAAGGCTAAGTTAATTCAATCGTCACAGATTAGTCTAAACTGTGTAGATTGAACCAAAAAGTAAGTGAACAGACATTTACTTTTCATCCCAGAAATGAAGCCACATGCCTGCAGTAACTCAAGCCAAAAGCCAGGGGGCAGTAGAGAATGCCTTCCTGCTCAGCAGGAGAGCTAGTTTGGGCCAAGGCTAGCCTGCCTGCTCTGTGAGGGACAGTTTGCAGAAAAGGTGCAAAGCATCCTGGGATGCTGGGGGACTGTCAGTGAAATTGAATCTGGAGGGGATTTGGGACAGAAATGCAATAAACCGATTTAACCTAAATCAGTTAAGTCTGATGCTATATCCACCCAGGTTTATCTTAAACCAGTTTTGGCCATTTTGAAAGCAGTTGATATGCTCTGAACTTCTCTTGTGTTATGGACTTGAACCAGTTTCCAAATATTTATACTGGTTTATATGTAATGTCTCTAGCCCAAGTATACAGTTATATGCGTAATATTTGCTTATCTACTTTTGTGTGCATTTAACATGACTCTGTGTACCGGCTGGGTTTTTATACATTCAATGGGTGTGTTATGTAGTATAAATGTGTGTATTTGCAGTTACAATATTTGCAACAGATTTGGTCTTTAACTCTACACATATGTCAATGTGTGCATCTTTACAAACCAGGCCTTCGGAATCTATCTAGAAAGGAAATGTATATATCTCTTCTTTTTTTAGTGGGGGAGACAGGGACAAAGGGAGTGTAGTAGGACTGAGAAAACATTCTTAAAACATTTCTCCCCATTACTGGAGAGCTAGGGGAAGATTTAATATAAAGAAGTTAAACACCCAAAGATTTCAAATGGAAGTTAGTGCTGAACTGCCATTTCTGCTTTTGAAAATCTACCCCACAGTTATTTTATCTGAAACCAACAGAGAAGACATAATTTAGACACTGAATACAACATCTTATAAAAAGTTTACATTCTGCTTTCTTTAGGACAAATTCTGACTCCAAATACATGTATAAGACCTTGGTGAAACTCAACAGGATCAACAGATCTGATAGCATAATTTGTCTCTTCATTTGAAGATGCATTTCTTACATATTTAAGGTAAGGAAAGAAAATGGAAAGTAAAAATGGCCAGAAAATTAACACACTAAATTTACAGTTAGACCATAAGGTGTACCTCTACTCTGCCTTCTGCCTTATATATTTGCATCTATTTGGACAAGAATAGCAAAAATACCATTCCTGTGCAGAAGGAAAGCAAGAGGTTGTGCTATCTAGTGGCTCATGTTCCTGCTACAAATAAGCAAGACTGAGTTTTGTTAGTTATTCTGATACAGATGTAGCATATGACCTTGGAAAAAATGTCCTCTTTCTCCTTCCCATTCCACTATTTGTCAGTCTTTTACATTTAACTTATAAGTTTTTTGGGAAAAAATAAAAGGCCTATGAACGTATTAGGCTCACAAACTCATTTAAATGGGACATGCCTAAGGACTGCAGAATTGTCCATATTTACCAGATGTACATTAGATGTAAACTGTGTAACACAGTTTCTTGCCTCATGACAGTTTTTGTTGAAATGCGATACTAATGTGTATCAAATATGTCTTTAATATTTCATAACACTCATAAAATCTCATTATAACCAATGTCATTGGAAAGATGCTGACAGACTCTGTGTAACTTTTCTATGTGGAGACCTTTTCTAATAGTAATACAATTATGCAGTTAGTGGAGGTTCTATGGGGTATGACTAAATCTTTTGTCAAATGTCATATCATCCTCCCCATGACACAAAATAGTACCAGGTACAAAACAACATTTCACCTATGTTGTCCTTTTTTTTCAATAGACTTCTTTATTCAAACAATATAGAAAATGTAAAGTTGAGGATTACTTTTAATTCTGCCTTTGGAAATCATATCTCACTTCCCATTATGTATTGTTTATATTTGTTAAAACAAATATTAGGAAAAAGGGAAGTAATTTAATGGAGATACTATAAATTATATTTATGCTGGTAACAAAGACCAAAATATCATAACAATTTAAACTGATGTTATGTAAATTGATACCAAAATTGAATATATTGGAAGAGCCATTTTTTAAGCATGGATCACCTTTGGTATATCAATTTTTTCCTTAGCATTATATTATGAAATGTGCTGTGAGAATATGTGATTCATAAATGCATCAATTTTACTTATTTCTTATCTTGCAGACAATTTCCTTTTCTTTTTTCTTTTTGGCCCAGGTACAGAAAATTAAAACCTACGGGTGCCTATACACATGCAGGGAGGCTGTTCTGATGCGCTGTAATTACAGCGTGTTGGAGCATGATTAATTACCACATTCCAGCAGACTTCAGCATCATGTGTATCAGTGTCCCCACACTGGAAAATGGCAGTGGGGGTGTTTTAACCAAAGCTTGTTTAACTAAAGCACCCCCACTGCCATTTTTCACTGTGGGGATGCTGATACACATGATGCTCCAGGAACTTTAATTAGAGTATCTCTCAGAGCTGCTCTAATTGAAGCGCCGTCTCCCCCCCTCCTCCCCATGGCCTCCTGGAGCACATGTATAAATATCCAAAGAGCCCACAACTATATGGGTTGCTGAATTTCTTCCAATTGAATTTCTTCTAGGTATTGATAGAAGGGGCATTGTGCCACATGTAGGCTTGCTGACTATGCATAAGTGGTCAAAAGTTGTAGCAAAATCTGCAGAATGTCAAAATAATCTTTAGAGAGAGAACCTTAATGAAGAGAGATGTTATAAGCTGTTAGAAGTGCTTCGAAGTGGTTTGTTCTCCATGCAAGCAAATATTTATTTTATTTAGTTCCACCTAGCTTCAGCTAAGTCCTCCTAGATGTGAAACAGTGCCAATGTATTTGATAGAAATGTGTTATGCCCTTTAGATGTTATTGGTAATTTGTGTATTGTTGGATTCATCTCTCCCTCTCTCTCTCTCTCTTTATATATATATATATGTATAAAATCAGCAAAGAAAGTCTCCAGTAGGGCATAAGAATCTTTAGAAACATCTATTTTGTTCAGGAAAATATCATCATCTTCATGATGTCTAAGAGCATTATTGCTGCAGAGGTAAAGGATGCAGAATATCCAGGAGTATGGAATATAATTGTGTGGGATTTCATTTAAACAAACTGTGTTGCTCTCCCTACTAGCAGCTGAGAACTGGAGATGGAGCCAAAGAAAAGTTACTGTGCATCAGCTTGTCTTATTCAGCTGTTTGATCAACTTTGTTCCCCAGGAAACAAGATACTCCTCACAATAAAAGCTTGATATAAATACAGACACCTGTAGATCAATAGCTACAGATGGATAGAACCCCAAAATATTTTCAGATAGTAACATGTATGGACTTGCCATTAGTGGATGTCTTCATCTGACATTCTTTAATCGTTAAATAATACCATCCCCATTTGCACAGGGTGAAAAATGGATAAGCAAAACTATGTCTTTTTAGCAGGTATGATACAACTGTATTGATTTACAGTGCTGTAAGTGAAAGCATGACATCAGAAATGTATGGAGGTGGCAAAATGTCATAATTGCAAAAAATGTGGCTTCTGCACACAAAAATATCAAAACAAGCATGAATGAATGTTTATATAATCATTGTTTGTTTTTTCCTGATCCTCTAGCAAAGGTACCAAAAGGCTGATGTACTCATTTTAGGTGCAAGACAAATGCTAGAAACCTAAATTAAAATTTTCAAGGTGCTCTAAGAGAATTAGGCACCCCACTGAAAGTGATTTATGTTTCTTTGAAAATCCCAGACTTGATTAATCCTGACAGATCATAGAAAAATCAAAGTACTTTGCAATACAACAGTGAATACAGAAAATGTAATGCATATAAATGACTCTCATTTACATTCTAGCATTTTAATGTTTACTCTCTCTCTCGCCCCATATTTTCCTGTTGTTCTTGCTTTTATCTCCTTTTTACTGCACTTCTTGTCACCCCTGCCAACTACATCTTTTTGTTATACATTTTATTTTATTCTATGATTCCTGATTTTCTACTACTTCCTCATCTCTCTCATATCTCTTTTTGTTCCTGATTTTTTCCAGCTCCACTGAGCTATCATTACTTTTCCCGCCATCTGGCTAGACAGCTGTTACTGATATTACTGAGTGAATGAGTTGTGAAAACAGTTGTGCAGAAGCCAATTTTACCTGCAGTTCTCATCCTCTATGGGACCAGAAGTCCTGAGGATGGGAAGTGGGGAAATGATGTGTGAAACAAACCTTGATGCTTCAAAGAAAGTCAGCATGGTACAAAATATGGTGAGGGACTACCTGGGACTGATCCAGTTTAAGTAGACATGTGATTTCAAGGAAAAACAAGTGGAATGCCAATTCTGACATGGATGAATCATTAACTCCAAATTAATTTATGGGAAAATCCAGTCCAAGGTAGCCAACCTGAGTATTCCACTGGAGTATTTTCCACTTGGAGGAAAGTGTAGGAGAAATCCTAAGACTGGGCCAGAAGTGGAGTGTGACAACTCCTTCCATTTTACTATATTTCTGATGCAGAATATCCATGTAATGGTGAATCAGCCAATCCTGATCTGCCTCCACAGCTTCTAACCCCCTTCATATTACCAGGAAAATATAGACCTTGAACAGGTGATTCCATAGCATACAAAAAATAAATATTTCCAAACCCCACAACTTACCTAAATACTAAACTAATTCAACTGCTCTTCATATTTGTTGAAAGCAGGAGCAATATTTATCCTTTTGTGATCAAGGAGTTATGATCATTAAGGTCCAGATCCAGCAAAACACTTATGCATGTGCTTAATATTAAGCACATGAATAATCCCACTGACTTCTAAGAGACTACTCATTCTATAGTGTTAATGCTGTGATGTTCAAAAACACAAATAATTATTTTAAAAGATCACACCTGACTCTTCAAATTCGCTGTTGTAAGCATTCCAGGTCTCACTTATGCGAAGCAGGTTTTCTTCCATGGCTTGAATGTCCATGTATGGACAGTTGCATTCTGGGAATTTGGGGCCACACTGACACCAGCAATCATTGTCCTTGCAGATAAATTCCCCCTCAGAATTGCAAGCAATATAGCTCAGAGCTGCTTGCACAAAACGCTCCTGAAGATATTCAGGCAGGATGACCTGAAGACCTTTAGGAAATAAAATAAGAATAATCTTATTAAATTATGAGGAATGGTTGAGCCAAATAGTGATGGTGATTAAATTCAGCAATCTACATATCCTAGTAACAAAGAAACACATAGATACAGAAGGAAACCAGGTGGCCTGCTGATGCCAATTTACCTATTTTTTCTGAATTTAAACTATGCAATGTTTTCCTTTCCCAAAGTTTGAACTCATTCCCTCTGACTTCAGAATATCAACTCTACTAACTAGTAACCTCAATTCTTCAGATAGGCTTACTGGAGTGCTTTCCTTCTGGAGAGACTGTCAAAAAATAAGAAGGAAAGGATTACATGAACTTTTTAAAATAAATAGAATTGTAAGAGATTTGCTCTAGGGAAGCATGCATTTGAATTACAGTCTTGATACCAACAGTTGACTAGTAAATTTTAGAAGCACTGGAAAATAGAAAAAAAACCATAACCCGGAAAAAATGTGTGCAGTAAAACATTATCATTCTTTATTAGAATGTTTGTCCTTGTTGTTTTATCATAACAAGATATGTCCAATATATTCTAGTTATTTTTTTTCATTATGCCAAGAAGACTAATGGCAAAGAATGAAAAATATTCAAGGAGGAAACTTTCTGAACAACAGCAGCAACAAATTTAAGTTAATGTTTCATTTATTTTGAATATAGTTGTTTGTTATTTTTGCTTCATTAAGTATGGTGCAAAAATAGATCTATGATTATTCATTAAGGATTATGATTTTATTATGTTGAACAAAATAAAAGAGGAGATTTGCTGTTGGACTTTTAAAGCTATGAAGTGCTGTGTACTCACACTTCTGACTGATGCATCAGGCTAGGGTTCCCATAGAGTTCAATGGGTATTGAATCAGCATTAAATGAATATCACCCAGCAGGTTTGTATTTCAAAAGGGTCTATGTGACTTAGGAGCACAAGTCCCACTGGAAGTCAGTGGGATTGTGTGAACAGATTTCCAAAAAGTACAAATGGCACCTAACTCTTATTTGAAAGTCTAGTTGTAAATATGGGGTCCAGGCTAGCTGCCACTGTACCTTTGAAAATATCCCCCTGAGCTCCTAATTCAAGTACTTTTGAACATCTCCCCCTCACCTTCCTAGGAAAAAATGAAAATTCAAGAGGGATTTTCACTACCATGTCAAAAATACAAATAAGATACCCTTAATTATTCAGAACTTCTGTGACCAGAAATTAAAATCTACTATTACAATAATTTTGCGTATTATTTGCATGAGCTCAGTGAGTAGCATGATTATATGGTAATTAGAGCATTCTAATTTAGTTATGCCTGTCAGTCATGCTAGCTACAATATTAAACCAAAGAAAAAATATATTCAGCCATCTTATAAATATTGATCTTTTGCCAAAGATATGGAGATAGATTGTGCTACTCAGTTCACATTAAAAAGTACCTAACACCATGAAATCCCTTTAGAATAACACAGAGAGTTGCTTCTCAGTGTAAGGGTAGATTATTTGTTATATATGCCTCAATTCCATAGGCACTCATTTCAGTTCATGGAGATATTATCCTTTGTTTTTAAATACACAAATACATAGCAAATGTAATAAAACAATATTGTAAAATTTACAAAAAGAAAGCCTACCACAATAAAAGCACTGATGCTATTACTAAAGTTAATTTTCTTTGTGGGTTTCACCTGCCTCATGTCAAAGCATGTAAAACACAATTGTGACTCAAGCTTACTTTAAAAGCACACTGACAGACTTAGGAAAAGCCTTGAAGTTCCAAAATAAAAAGAACATTTGCATAGGCAATCCTGACCCCTTTGTTCAACATATCTGTATTACATAGTTTAAGCAGCTCCTAGCATTATGATTTTTTGTTGTGATGACAATCCAATGGCACGTGTCAAATCTTAGATTGATATAATAACTAATTTTCTGTTCAACTGACAAATATTATGTGAGTGCTGGGAGAACATGTCAAAATGGCAAAATTATTTTAAAAAACGCACTGAAGGGGTAAATTCCAATGAAAATTACATGATTATCTTCTGAGATCTTTTAGGTCTATAAATTCAGACAAGATCATATGAATTTTAATCTATGTTGTCCTTTATGTTTTCTCATAAAAATCCAGAGGGAGACAGAGGGGAGGGAAAGAAGAATGTTGGCATAATCAGCAAGGAGCTAACCTGTCTCTGAAAATGTGTGTTGATAACTGAAAAAAAAAAAAATCATATAATCAGCCCACCTATGCCCCAATACTGCAAACACTTCATAATGAGAGCACATGAGTAGCTCTATTGAAATCAGTTGTGCTACTCACAATTGCATATATAGCATTTAGCAGCAAGTATTTGCAGAGCCAGAGTCTTAATTTGTAAATTATGAGCCAAATACTTCTCTCTTTACACACATTCATTACCCTACTGATATCAGTGGGTTTACTCAAATAGAATTTGGTCTATGGAAGGAGTAATAATAAAGCAAGTAGAATATGTTTTATTTAAGTAACAATAACAAAGAGCCTTACATGTGACTCTACTACACCTCTCGTATTGACAAGTTGTTAAGGACAGATTCTGCCACACCATGATGATGACAGGTAGTACCTCTGAGGTGGTTTTGACAAAAAAGGATGAGGGCAACTAAAAATAAATATACATATCTAATGCACTGATTCTCAACCAGAGTGTCGGGATACCAGGGGTGCCACCAGATCCTTTGAAGGGTGCTCCAAGGTGTGATGAGATAAGCCAGATATGAGGGGACAAGCAGACAAGTGCAAGCTCAGGCTCATGGGTGCCTGACCACTGCCCTGACCTCACTGCCTGACAAGGCTGTAAGCACAACAAGCACTGTCAGTTTTTGAAATGGGGAGCTGCTCAATTCACAAAAGTTATGGAGGGGCACCTTGAATCTACTGAGGGGTGCCTTGAGTCTATTGAGGAGCACCTCAAACCTGAAGAACCACTGATCTAGTGAGATTTGTAAGACTGCCTAAGCAATATAGGTGTTTTGGGGTTTTTTTTTTAATTAATTCGGGGGGGGGGTATTAATTAAAATGAGAGCCAGGTGCCTAAACTGCCTTGGTGTTTTTAAAAATGCACTAGGCTTGTAAATACCTTTAAAAACCTGTCCATTCCTCTTCACATGCATCTTGTACCACTCAAAGTATAGGTATTACTTGAAGCGATAAGATATGGAAAATCATGTGTAAGTGGTGCTGTCTGCTTTGTAAAATCTCTGGGACTTTTAGTTGGGTAAACAGTGAATAAGCGATTGCTAAATAGAGCTGTAAAATGTTAACTGCATTATTTAAATTATTTCTGATGAGTACAGATATTGTTTCTATTTCAGATGCAACATGAGTTACTGACATTTCCTTTACTTTGTCTAGAATGTAGTTATGGGTCAAAAAATTAGGAAAATGACCTTTTATTGGGGGGGGGAAATGAAAAACAAATAGCCTGATAAATGTCATTCCATTCCATAAGAAATTAACAAAATTGCACCTACGTACCTTGCAACTGAATCTTATTTTCAGGACTCTGAACCAGAACAGAACTGACAGAATCTAGGTTGTCATAGTTACTGCAGCCAAGAGGACCAGTCCGGGTTTCTGTTACCTAGTGGTAAGGGAATGGAAAACCAGTTGCTATATTATTCAGAACAGACTGAAGTGTTAAGAGCTTGTTTTAAGGAACTCCCATCTATTTCAGTAAGCTGCATTCTACAGACATTAGCAATGTGATATAGGCCATTTTATCAGCTAAAGATATCAAACCAAATATTTTACAAGTACAGCAGACTTTTTATATTGTTTCTTTTACAAAGAACTTAAAATAGATTTTATCGGTCTGACAAAAGTTATGATATATTTCCATACTGGTGTTAGTTAAAGTGAGTTTGGTGAATATAGTTTAATAAAAATTGGACTGTAATTTTCATAAAATCTCAATCATACATGGAAGTAAGACTGTAACAAACAGAGACCAAGGGCTTGATTCTCATCTTGTACATAACAAATCTTACTCAAGGATAACTTCATTGTCTTTGGTGGATATACTCTAATCTGCCGATATGTAACTCAGGAGAACATAGGCCCTGGAACCTTGATGGAAATACCTGTAACAAAGTGAGCTTACACATTTCATGAACTTGCTGGGTTTCTTTCAATTAGGGGATCTAAAATAAAACCAAGCATCTTTAGAAATGTAACCTGTTGTAATCAGAAGCTTAAAGAAGCCTATGACTGTAGGATCAAAACACAATTGGACTGATCAAACATTAATCATTCCAAATGGTGCTGTGTTAGTGGGTGAGGCCTGGGCACTGAAAGAGGATGGATCAATCTGAGTTTAATAAATAAATGGAGATGAGAGAAGGAAAAAGTGGAATTCTTCATATTTCATATAGGAATATAAACAGTTTTAATCTGCAGAAAAGGAGGATAAGGGCTAGACAATGACTTTAGGCACAGCCTTGAGCAAGGAAAACTGATTAAACAAGGTTCCTAGGAACAGCCCTGAGACAGAAATCTGAGAATCAGAGTTGCTCCCTTATTCCCTTCCTTTCTCGAAGGCAATGGGCCTATATGACCATTGTCACCATCTTTCTCTCAGGTAGCTCCAGGGAGAGCTGAATGACTTCTGCCCTTTACTGTAGGTTAGATAGCAAACTAACAATCTAAACTTCAGTCTATAACTCAGGCTGGACATCTTGTGGTCTTTTCTATATATACCAGATTCATCTGGTTCAGAAACTCCATGAGAATTACCATGCTGGTATTTCTACTTCCAGTTCAATCTGAAATCAGGCATGGATGCACTGGATTTTTTAGCTCATCTATGAAACTAACTGAACCTTTTCTAATCCAAGAAAGTTTATATTCAATTTGAGTTTGAACCAAAAGTGCATAGTGGGTTTTATATGTTTCCAAATGGGTGCCTTTACATGGTTTGTCACATTTTCTTTGAAGTTAGTGATGTTCCAAACATTTTTTAAAATTAATTATTATCATGGATGAATAAAGATAAAAAACAGCCTTAGCATCATAATTTCATTTTATTCACTTCTTTTTTCAGTGGAGAATGTTTGTTTTGTTTTTTTAATTTTAGAGACAGTTCACTTCATCAGCAAAGATAAAAGTAGCACATATGCAACAAAAAATAAATGTATTCACAGTGGACAAAGTTCACTATCACACTGCAGCCCTTAATACTAGCTCTTTCATTATAAATGGTTCAGACCCAGCACCAAATGTAGGGGGTATCCCCAGCAAGCCAAGAATGAATGTCGTTGTGTGCATCTGTATGAGTTACCCTCTGGCAGGAACTCTCCAGGGCAAGGACTGTCTTGGGTTTAGAGGACATAGGCATAATATTCCCATACTAAAACCATTCTGTGCTAAAAGTACTGAGTCATAGAGATATAGGAATTGGAAAGGGTATTTAGGGCCATACAGTCCACTCTCTTGCATTTGCTGGCAACCACTTGTGCAAGGATGCTTGAAAATCACCACTTTGAACACACACACACACACAACCACAATCATAAGTAAATACTGGGAACACCCTAAAATATGCCAAAAGAAAACAGAGAAGAAAAGGACACCACCAACATCCTTTACCTGCAGGACCAGGGAAATAATTGGTTAATATATGCTCAGAGAATTCCAGGAAAATGACAATGCCTCATGCTATAGAAGAAAACAAAAAACATTCAAAGTCTTTGTCAGTTTGATCTAGGACAATAATTTCTTACTGACTTCAGTTTTTGTGAGAAGAGTAAGACTCTTTATCCAGGTGTATTATAAATACACCTCTAAATACATATCTATATATTTTAATGCATGTCATAAACCCTATCAAATCTTGAGTGGGAGGCTTGTGGGGGGTCATGCAGATTTTCTTGAATTTGTTGTACTGATACAGTGTACACTGTCTCCTTGAAAAGCCCATATTATACTGTATCCATTGCTGTCACTTTTATCTCTGTATGGATTATGTTACATTGTCTATACATTTCTTTTATGATTTTGATCATGGTTCAATCAAAGGAACTTAGGGCTGAATACTTAGGAAAGGAGAGTAGGCGTAACTGCTAAATATCTTTGACCATAGTACTGTGAGGCCAGAAACAATTGCTGTCCCAATCACAGACACAAAGAGCCACTGGTGAGATAGGCACCCAATTTATTGTCTGCTTGTAGTGGAAAAGATAGCTGTACAACAGTGAAGGCATCTGAGAGAAATGGCCCATCAGCCAGAGGGATGCCAGATGTCCTAGGGAGATACATTTCTAGAGGATTCTGAGGCAGACAAGATTATTTGGGTAAATCTGATATCTTTTATTAGACCAAATTCAATAGTTGGAAAAAAAATGTTTAGCAAGCTTTGGGGTTTAAAAACCCTTCATCAGGCTGAGGAAGTGAGACTCATAAGGAATAAAGACAATACTGATGGGGGAAGGAGACTAGCTTAGAGGTATTTTAAGGGATATCAGTGAGGTAGCTAGGGTCTTTGGATTTTGTCAGGTTTTGGAGAAGTCCAGGTCTAGCAATGAGGACTAGCAGAATCAATAGGAAAGCTGATCTCTGAAAAGACCACCAGGACTATTCAAGGGACTAGAATAGTAGCCAGATGTCTTCAAACTTATGGTCAAGTTTTATAACAAATCTTTTTGTTGTTTTGTCTTCTTACTGATTGTCTGTGGGAACGAGGTGGCAGAGATTCCCTTACTTCAGCTGTGAAGTCAAATATAAGGGCAGGTCAGTCAAAAACTCACAGTCTTAGCTGTGGCCAAAGTCTTAATGTTATAGAGGAAGAGTATGACCCTATCTCCAAAGCCAGTACCTCGATCTCCAAAGCCAGTACCATTCAGAAGAAGAAAAAAATATATCTTCCAGGCCCCTACAAAAAAATCCCCAAAGCACATGGGTGCTGGATGATGGCTGAGCATCTGAAGACTTCTTGAGCTCCCACAAGGGGTCGGAGTGACAGGAAAAGTGCAAAGATAGTACTGCCATTTTTTCCCCAAGCCCTCTTCTAGGCCCAGCTCAGACACAACATAGCGAACTTGACTTTTGTAAGTTGATTTTATTTTATGCCGGAGACTAAACAGAAAAGATGATGAAAAGATGAGAACAAAAATAACATATTCTTTTTCTTGTATCCTGCTATAGCTACTTTTTTGGGGGGTTCATGAAAAATGTCCTAAGTTAGCAAACTAGGGAGCTAGATTCTCATTTATACTTCAAATAAGAAAATGTATCAGATAAATCAATTATTTAGGAAGAGTTGGTTAATATGTTGTTTTTAGGAGAAATATTTTAACAAGCTATTTTAAAAGATGGGGAATGAGGAGAGTGTCCTTATTTCCCTAAAGGTTGCATTGACATTAACATGTAGCCCCACAGATTTCCATACTTCTTCACAAACACATGGTTCTGTTGTGGCTTATGACTTTGTAACAGGGTCCCTACCCTGTTACAAGAATGGGAGAAAGGGATCCAGGGGTACCTTCCCCTTTTCCCCTCCTTCGACCCCCTCCACCTTTTCCTCTCTTACCTTTTTCTGTCTGCCAGTGCATCCTTTCTCTGACTGAGGTCCCTTCCCCATTGTTTCCTTGTTCTGTGATTCTGATTCCCACCATTCCCCCACACCACTTCCTTCCACTTCATGTTTGTGTGTTTTCTGCCTGTGACCCAGTGGTGATGCCAGAGGCAAACTCATAGGCAGGGGAGCTTGAAGCATGATGGCCAGTGGGTCTAGGTGCAGTCAGAGCCTGATGATCCAGGAGTTAGAAATAGAGGGGTTATGTGACCCAGAGAGCCCTGCATAAGCTCAAGCCTTAGACCAGGAAAGGGTAGTCTGGCTGTGGAAGCCACAGAAGACAGAACCTTGTCTGGGAGGGATGAGGACCCCAGCCCAGACTGTAGTGAGAGGACTGTAGCAATGAATAAAGGGAAGCTGGGGACCTGTATAGGGAGCAACCTAAGTACCCTGGGCACTTTCTGCTTGGAGCCCATCACCAAGGGGTGTGGTGAAGACCATGGGGACATTTCTTTGAGCTGGTGCTTGTATTTTGTGGTTTTCATTTTTCTCGGAGGGCCAGATTGTGGTTGCAGGGGCGGCAGAGACCACTGAAAGGGGATAACTGGGGACATCCTGAACTTACAATTCCACTGTGTGTACAGAGGATAAGAACTAGAGTATGTTCTGTGGCTGACTGAGGCTCAGATTGTCTGGACTAAAAGGCAGGAATCTGGCAGGAGAAAAACAGGAGTTGACACCCTGTGTGACAGATATTGCAGGGTCTGAAACCTGGGCCTTAACCAAAGCTGGCTCAGGAGTTTGCGGACCTAAACAGTAGTCCCCAAGCTAGAAGGCTCAGAGAGAATAAAATTGGGATGAGGCTGGGGGAGAACCTTGGACCAGACAGTGCCTACCTCTTCAAAAGCATGCCTTGCCCTGTGCAGCTTCCCCTACTCATTTTAACATCAAGATGTGGCAGGCAAGACTAATAAATAGGGGAGACACCAGAGAGTGTAGGTGCTAGTAGGTCTCTAGAGGCAGATACCACATAGCAGCACTCATAAGCAGCCTAAAGACCTATAACTTTTCTGTGGACTTGTGTGCAGTTTGTATCCCCCTGCCTCAACTCTCAGTAATACTGGGCTTGATTATCTATTGTCCCATATCTTGTAACCTCATTGACACCTGTGCAAAGTGAAGAAAATACTCTTCTTTCTCAATTAGTCTTATATTCTGTTCAATTTGCACTAATGCACAAAGCTCAGAACAATGGAAAATCAAGCTCATTGTGTCTAGAGGCAAGCATATTGTCTCCATGAGCACTTGGAAAAATACACAGCACCAGTCCCTGCCATACCCTTTAGCAAGGTGCAGCTTGAGTTTGGCTCATGATCTCTCCTGTCTATACCCACAATGAAGTCTCTAACAATGATGCCATTTAGGGATGTGTGAAATGGGCCCTATTTGATTCAGATTCAGATTCAGCCCAAATCAGGGACAGTGATTTGATTAGTTGATTTGGATCATTGTCCCCAATTTGATTCTGCCAAATCCGAATCTCAAGATTTGATGCTGATTCAAAGAATCAGTGATTCATTCATAGACACAGCTCTAAATGTTTTTTGTACATACCTTGAGGTACCAGGTGCAGCTCGTGAATGCTACAATGCTGGGGCACATGAAGCATTCTACAGGAGCATGGGGGGCCCCTGCGTGCTCAGCGGCGAACCTAGAAGTGGATCAGAAGTACTTCCAGTCCACTTCCAGGTCCACCAGGGAACATGCTGGGCAATGGGCCATGAGGGGACCCCGGGTGGCCCCTGGACCCAGGAGGCACCAGTTGCCTAGCCAGAAGGGTGCGGGGTGAGCCCCCCACAAGCTCTCTGATGGAGCTGGAAGTGGACCAGAAGTGCTTCTGGTCCACTTCTGGGTCTGCTGCCGAGTACGCTGGCGAGCCCCCCATTCTTCTGTATGACACTCCATGCACCCCAGCATCCATGAGCCACCTGCTACCTAGAGGTATGTAGAAAAAACAGTTAAAGCTGTGTCTATGCTTGAATCACCAAATCTTTCTGAATCAATTCAGAGGGTTACAATTTGATTCAGAGAGATTAAAGGGTCCTCTGATTCGATTTAGTTTTCGAGATTTGGCCACCGAATTGGGCTGAATCGAATCAGGGACCAAAGCTTTCCACAGTTCTAATGCCATTTCCTAACATTTCCAGTCCTCATGATTATTTATCCTGAACCAGCACAGAGCCTCTCTGACTTAAATGGATAATGGATTCACCTATTCACCTTTTGCTCTGACCCTCAAAAGCCTCCGAGACAACACTGAGAACCTATTTTCATGTGAGTAATCCCTATCCATATGAGAAGTGAACCCTAATTCAGTGATGAAAATAGCAAAGATATCTAGGACAGACACCCATGAAAAATAAGACAAACACACATCAGAAAATACACACATCTGTAAAAGCTTGTGCAGAGAAGCTCTTCACACTGGATGTAGATGTGGCAGCTATTATATTATTTATTCTGTTTTGGAAATGTAATTAATATTCTTAAAGAGCAAACATAGTTTGATGTGTTAGTATCAGTTTTATAGCTGTTTGTTTTAAAGGCAGTACAAAGACATGTCATTATTTTAAAATAAACATGTGGCCATCTTTTTAATTCTCATTCATTCTCATTAGTGACTGTACTAAGGAAGGACAGTAGTTATTATGATGGGCTTTTATTCTGTACACGAAGATTCATTCTTCATTCAAATGGATGTTGCAAGGCAACTGAAGAGGTAGGGATGATGACTCACTTGATTACAAAGATGGCAGACCTGTTTTACTGGGGTGATAAGAGACTGGGAAAAAGTTACTCCTATATTACCAGTCTGACCTCAGTGCTTTGAACAAACCGCAAAATTATTACGTAAGAATTACATTCTCTCTCTCCTATATATATTTCATAGATTTCATCCACCCCCCCCATATCTGTGTGTGTGTGTGTGTGTGTGTGTGTGTGTGTGTAACAAACCGCAAAATTATTACGTAAGAATTACATTCTCTCTCTCCTATATATATTTCATAGATTTCATAGACCCCACCCATATCTGTGTGTGTGTGTGTGTGTGTGTGTGTGTGTGTGTGTGTGTGTGTGTGTGTGAGTGTGTGTGTGTGCGTATCACAGCTAGGCTGTGATTTATACTATAAACTCATACAAGAGTTTAACACTGAACTGGATCACAGAAAGCATAGGCCAACAGTACATGTGCAATGTAGACCTCCAGGAACCAGGAGCAAGTAGGAATGGAAGAGGTATGCCTCCAAGCTACTAAACTTCTGAGATTGTTCCTGTGTTATTTCAGCTGACACACTACCACTTGGTCAGGCACATACCTAAAGTTGCATTACTAGATCTTCACCTAATATCAGCTTCCATAGCTCAGTGGCATCTGAGGAATTATGCAGCTTTATTCCTAAGGATGTAAACTACAATTTTCACACACATTTATATAAACAATACATGTACAATTTACATTTTCAAAGTAGAGCTTTCCTTTGGTGAAACTCCTTCACCCATATATCCTTAGCTACCTCACACAAAATGTACTGAACATAAGATAAAAGGATTTGTATTGAGAAAAAAAGAATACACTGTATTCCTAATGAATGATAAGGAAAGGCCAACAAACAGAAAGCTGTGTGAAATCCAGTCTCTCAGAGGTGCCTGTTACCACTGAACTAACTGATGTTGTTACAAACATAACTTTTACAGACATAAAAGTTCTGCTGAATGGAACTTGTAAAATATGAGGAAAATGAACAGGGACTTGTAAAATATGAGAAAAATGAAAAAAATTAATTACATAGTATTTACCAAATCCATCTCAACTGTTTGCTGGCATGTTTCTCAATAAGTGTAAGGTGCTCACTTTTTTCATAACTCATTTTAATCACAGAGTTGGCTATCAGAATAGCGAGTATTAGGGCTGTGCGAGGCTTCAGTCCCTGATTCGATTTGGCAGAGATTTGGCCCAATTTGGTGGCCAAATCTCTGAATCAGAATCGAATCAAGAGAACCTTTAATCTCTCCAAATCAAATTGGAACCCTCCAAATCAATTTGGAGAGATTTGGAAAGATTCGACAATTCAGACAGACAGAGCTTTAAATGGTTTTTCTACATACCTCAAGGTACCAGGCAGTTCATGAATGCTGCAATGGTGGGGCAGATGGAGCGTCCCACAGGAGCATGGGGGGCTCCCCAGCACGCTCAGCAGCAGGCCCAAAAGTGGACCAGAAGCACTTGTGGTCCACTTCTGACTCCACCAGGGAGTGCAAAGGGGGTCACCTGTGCCCCCCCGCCCCAGCTCAGCAACTGGTGCCTGCCGGGTCTGGGGGGGGGCACCCGGGGCCCCCTGTCACTGATTGCCAAGCCAAGGCGGTGTGTGTGTGTGGGGGTGGGGGGCAGCATGCTCGGCGGTGAACCCAGAAGTGGACTGAAAGTACTTCTGGTCCACTTCTGAATTCATCGCTGAGCACGGGGAGGGGGGGGAGGGGGCTCAGCGCTCCTGTGGGATGCTTCATCTGACTCATCATTGCAGCATTCGCAAGCTATACCTGGTACTTTGAGGATTGTAGAAAAAACGTTTAAAGCTGTGTCTATGTGTGAGACGCTGTTTCTCTGAATCAGCATCAAATCTTCAGATTTGGATTCAGCCAAATTTAATTGGGGACAGTGATCCAAATCAACAAATTGAATCACTGTCCCCTGTTTGGTCCAAATCTAAATCTGAATTGAATATGGTCCATTTCACACACCCCTGGTGAATATCAAGTTAATCCATTCTAGACTGATCACATTACCATTGAAATTAGTGGGAATTTTGCCATGGCTGGGGGTGAAATTACACTAATTTAATTACTTTTTGAACAAAGAATTCTGACTTCCAAGGTCATCCTTTGGAACTGTTATGTCTGAAGGTGAACAATATTATGAGGTAAATTTATAAATGGTAGATAAAAATATATAAAATATAATGAGTACAATCATTTGAACCTACTGCATTAATGGTGGAAAATCACAGAAGGGCATCTTAGACTTATTCTGTTTTCTAAGATATGCAGGCCAGATGGAGTACTAGCACATGAAGGAAAACAACACAGAATAAAGTTGCTTAATAACCAAAAGCTACTAAAAACAAATAACAATAGTCTGACATGAAGCAGGCAGGCTACTGTCAAGTGTCTTGTTTCCAAAGATTATCACAGCATAGGTGTCCCTGGGCATTAGGGTTTTCAAATCCCAGAAATAAACTATAACATTTGGCATTAATGAGACAACTGCCTACAGTTTTCAGTCAGTTAAGACTCAAAGCCATGGTGATAACAATCCGATTATAGGTGCACTGAGAACATACCTCCTAGCTCTTTAGTGGGACTGACCTCTTGTGATATCAGTAGGTAGTATTTCCTTAGAAACAGTGTACCTTTTTGTCAGTGATAATTACAGCTATGAAAAGGCTTCCCTAATGAAAGGGAAATATATTTTTGCAGCAATAGTTATTTGGTGTGTCCAGGGGACAATTTTCAAGTGCATGTTGCTAATATTCCTAACTACTTGCCCCTGGAGAGCCACTGTCTTGTCTTACATGACAAACTATCCTTCTGGAAGACATTTTAAAAACATAATTGTATTTCAAGGAATATAACTTAACCAATACAAAAAAAGAAAAAGAAACAACACCAGCATGAGTTATTTATGGAAAGTCACATCCATCAGCCCAACAGATATAGTACAGACATTCAATGCATTGTTCTACATTTTGAATTTTGAATTTGAAACCTGCTCCTACCTGCTAGATGTCCCACGCAGCTCAGCCAGGTGATGTTTCTGCCTGACTATACTTTGTATGCCTAGTGCTCAAAATTGTTGCTACTGCCCGTTTTCTGCCCTTAAAGTGGCAGACATCCAAAGGTGCAGTGCCACAAACGTAACGTCTGAACCCAGCCTTTTTGTCTGAAGGTCAAAGGAGGAACAGAGATGCACACACAGCTTCTGGCATGGGAGGAAGAAGTATAGGCCCTTGGACTGGAAGGAAAGGAAATGGGGCCATATAAAAGTCAAAAACATGCGGGAAGAAAAAAAGGAGTAGTGATGCATAGATTAATTTGAATACAGAGTAGTGAAAGGATGGTACACAGGGAGCTAGTAGGGAGAAATGAAGAAATACAAGGCATGGGTAAAATTAAGTCAGGCCACTTCAGTACTACATAGGGATTGCACTGAGGTCTTCTGGTGGAGAGATCTAAGCAGGATACTTTATAATGCCAGAGAAAGGGTAATAGTTGGGAGCAGGTGTTGACAACAGAAGTTGATGTGCATCTATGAAGGAACTGCAAATCCTTTTCTTTTTTTTTCCTTTTTTTTTTCTTTTTTTATAGAGAGTCTCATTATGCCATATCACTGTTGTGAAGGGGCTTCTATGGCTAATTCAAAAAAAAGGTCTTCACCCTACCCACTCAACTTAGTCCTATACATATCCTATTTATGAGTTTGTCTTCCTCCAAAACCAACGCTTTCCATAACCTACAATTTTGTTTCAGGAGTTCTTTCTTTATGCCCTCTACAGTGTGATAGTTGCTCCTCTGCTGCCCTGTTTGATTCAGAAAGTATATTAAAGGAAACCTGAGCCAGTAATTGGTACACAGTTCAAAATAAAGCAAACCTCATTAACCTTCCAAACACTGGCATCTGCTATGCTACCAGCCACATGAACATTGCAGGATACACAACTAACCTACTAAGAGCTCTAGAGATTTAAAGGTCTAAGTGCAATATTTTTAAACAACGTGAATTAATCTGTTATGCAGAAATACCTTGTAATTAATTACAATACATTTTCAAAATATTTTCTAGCTGGGAGCAATATGAATAACATTGGAGAAATACTTGTCTGACTGAGGTGGCTACTAGTTTACCAAAGTTGAGATCACCCTGAGGTTATCACAAAATCTAATTTATAGGATATTTCTCCAAATTAAATTAATAGAATGGTCCCAGAGTGCATCATTTTAAAGCTATTTGTCTTTCAAAAGTATATAGACTTTCAATTTATTTGAATATAAGAATATAGCTTTTCCAAAAATCTAGTTTAATATAGAGATTTTTTAACTATATTACCCAAGGTGAGGCAGTTAAGCAAGGATAAGATAAAAGCAGAATTAAGGTTAAGAGTATTATTATGAATGTTGTTACTAACCTCCAAAGAAGTGTTAAAAAAAAAAAAAAAGAAAATTCAGAATTTAAGACTACTTTAAAAAAATCAAAACATTTTGGGGACTGACACATCACAGGAATATAGCATGTCTATGTAGTAACTATATTCTGAAGATATTTTAATGTTTGTGACCTCTGTTTAGGTCAAATTAATGTTTAAGGCACAAAAGGCAAAGTTATATTTTTTTTTCGTTAAATGATGCCACTAAAAGCAGTGAGATGTGCCTGTGAGTCTAGGGTTTCTGAAGTATAGAGATTATGGATGAAATTTGGGCCCCACTGAACCAGTAGGAGTTTTGACAGTGGTGTTTATGAAGGGAAGATTTCACACTGGGTCTATGAAGAAAAATTTAAATCTGTTTTACCTCAGATGCCTTCAGGAAACTGAATGGAGAAAAGCATATCCCATTTTATTTGTGGAACAGCTCCTATGTTTCAGAATAGGAACTTAGGGTACCTATATACATGCAGCAAGGCTGCTCCCATGCACTGTAATTACAGTGGTAATTACCATGCTTCAGCAGACTCTAGCATCATGTGTATCAGTACTCCTGTACTGAGAAAATGGCAGCAGGGGAGCTTTAACAAGGCTCCAGCAGCCTTGGCACCTTGTGTATTCAGCCTCCTCACACATCCAAATGGTGGTGGGGACACTTTAACTAAAGCTTGTTGAATGCCATTTTGTAGCGCAGGGCACTGAATTGTATATAACCCATGTTGTGGATGTTTCAATTAGAGCAGCTCATGAGTGCCACTCTAATTAAAGTGCTCCCTCCCACCTCCAGAGCACATGTAAAGACACCCTAGTTTCCTCCTGCCTGGCTTTCCTGTGGGGCATGTAAAATAACCAAAGGAGTCTTCTCCCGGCACAACTGCATGTGAGGGTGAGGGAAGGGAAAGAACCATAGTTAGAGAACCTCCCCAACAAGCTGCCTAAACGTTAAGTGTAACTTGACATAGGTGATAGATGGCTGACTCAAAGTCACAAGATTGTAAGATTAGTGGTAAATAAGTGCAACAAAGTAGCTGATAAGAAAAAAAAATATAAAAATCACAAACTGATATTTGGGAAATATAGAGCCTTGCTTTGAAGAGAAAAGGGAATTTTAGGTAATATTTTAAAGGAAAACATTAAATTTATTGTTAGGTGTATTTAAATACAATATTGTTATGGTTATTGATAGACTCTAATATCCCTGAGATTGAAATAAGTGGGTGGAAAGTTAACCAGAGTTGAAGGTAAGTAGGGCTCTGAAGTCAAGAAAAGGAAAAGAAGATGTTGCAATGCAAATACATAGGTTTTAGCAATACGCTATAAATAAAGCTTCTTAATCTAGTACCAGTGGTACTAATCATAATCTAGTACAAGTGGTAACTCTCTACTGAGCAGGGAAACAACAGCCTCTCTTAAATGTTCAAGGACATGTCTACATGAGATGCTTTACTGCTCAGTGGAGCAAATTACTGGCCACGTTTACATTTGGTGGACTGTGCAGTTGTTACTGCAGAGTCATTTAGTACTTGCTTGTGCAGTACTAAATTACTGTGGAGTAACTGGCA
>NW_005843031.1:170762-184885 GCF_000455745.1 Alligator sinensis
TGCTCAGTACTGTCACTGCATGGCTTTTTTCCTTGATTTCCCTGCACAACCTAGGCCTGGCAGGAAACTGTTTTGATCAGGGGCAGGTCCCAGCCCGACAGCTTTTTCCCAACCCCATGCCCTGATCAGGCATTCAAGACATGGAACTTGGAAAGAGCTTCAGGAGAGAGGCAGGTCCCAGGCCCCTGCCTTGTTCTACCAGTGGAGCATCTAGCAGCAAGCTCCCAGTTAAGCCTGGAATTCCTGCCCAGCCAGGGGCTCACTGATAGCTGTCCCACCTGCAGATTGGGCTGGGGGCTGGGACCTGTGCCTCCCCTGCAGCTCATTCCACGCCCTCTGGACCCTATCAGGGATCAAGGACCAGGAGCTCCCTGCTGCTAGGGCAGAGGGACATTGTCCCTGCCCAGACTCTGCCACCAATGCCTGCCCCAGTAGCAGGTGGCTCCCGGAGGCAGGGAGCAATCTCCCAGCCCCTGCCAGGAGATAGCTGTCTTCTGGCCCTGTGCTCTCTGTCAACCCCTGATCTAGCACCCAGGGGAGCCTAGAGCTCTCCCTGGCTGCTGCAGGGAGCCAGTGCAAGGCTGGAGGGAGCGGGACCAGGTTCTTGCCAGGAACAGCAAATCTACTATGAAATGGGCGCACATGTAGCTGTCTGCCCTGGGTGGGTTTACTCCAGAGAAAATTACTCTGGAATAAACCCATCCAGCAGCATTTGTACATGTAGATGCACCCACTATCTCTGTCCAAGAGTTATACACAACATGAACACACAGCCATTCTGTATAGCTTCTTTCTCCCTTACATAATGGTAAGTGTGTTACTTTGTTTAGACTTTATTAAGAATATGTGTGACCTTAACTGTGTGGCTAGGGGGCTTAATTTAATAACACACTTTCCACTGTAGCAATAATGAAGGAATAGACCACCTCATGTTAATTTCTATCTGGCATAGATAATTCAATTACAGATTAAGTTAAACTCTACCCAAGTCAAGACTATTACTTTTTTTTCCATGCTCAGAATACATTTTTTCTGACTTTATTGTTTTAGGAAAGGAAAATGTTTTTGGATATGGATGGTACCTTGGTTTAGCCTGGCATATTGTTTTCATTATTTTGTGCACTTGGAAGCAGAGTGTATTATGTGGCCAGACACGTGGTTCATTTATATTTGTTAATTATTACTGGGCAAGAAATGGTTTCAAGACCTGGAGATATTTTTTTGACATTTCAGTTTTTTCCCCATTCTAAATCAGGGTGAAAATTCAAAATCTTGGTTTATTTCAATTAATTCAAATTTAACTAAATCAGTTGAATTGGTTTACTCTTTTTATTTTTAAATAACATTTTAAAAAGTCAGTTTGAATTAAAAATGGGGGGTTATTTGTTTTGTTTTTTGCTTTGAAGTTTCAAGGCAGGTTGCTTCAACAATTTAGGAGACTTTTTTTTGTATAAGAAGTTAATCAAAACCACTATCTTCTCATAAAAATGCAGATTTTTCCAAGGGAACATATGTGATAAGAAAATTCCATCCAGTTTTAATAATTAAAATTAAATATAATGCAGAAAGGGTCAAAACATGCTTCAGCTATATGATTTGTATTTATTTATTTTTCTCTATCAAGTTTCTATGGCAGAATCAGCTGTGTAAAAGAAGAATATCCTAAACAGAAAATGATAGGCAATCTACCTTAGAAAGGAAATAAAATGCAATGGAACAAAAGTTCATCAGGAACAAGTTTTTTCAAGGGAGCCACTATCTCTGAGCATGTCTATGTAGGTTTGGATAAATCTCCCATCACCATAGCATCTTCCCTCCAGCCTACACATTCAACTTGTATCTAAATCTTGTTGTTTTTTCCTTCATAGTATTTTAAGATGGCCCATACATTTCCCCTTGTCACCTCTTGCTTTTTGTCCTTTGACTTGCTCCGTTACTGTATCCAATACAAAGTTCTGATCAATACCTTTGACCATCATCACAAATTGACTTCTGTCCATGTATCCTCTTTTTTTTTTTTTATGATGTGGACATCATTCATCCTTTTTGCTCTACTGGTGATATCAGCCTCGTTGTGTATAGTTTCAGGCTCTACAGAACTTTGCACTCTTATCTTTCCTAAGAATATATAGATACAATTTCAGATATTTAAGTTACAGCTGAAGTAATAACTTGCCCTTTTGAGCTGTCTCAGATGTTTAACCAAAAGGAAACTGTTTGTCTAAATTCATTGTAGAAAACACTGAACTCTTACCCTTAAAAGTGCTCCATCTGTAATTATATTTTCATTATGAATCAATGACCATTCATATCTTTCCTGTTCTAAATCATGGTGTGCTTCTTTATATACAACTATGATGTATACTGCTCTATTAATCTTGCATCACTTCCTCTGTGGCAAAAACAAATCTTTCTCCTTTTACTATCAATTTATTTCATAATGATTTTATAAGAAACTCTGAAAGAACACATCAGACTGCAATCTGATTCTGATAATGTTGCAATAAATATGCCATGTATATTGCAAGACTGTAGATTATATTATTATTGCTATTATTCAAAGCAGACTATTAGGATTGGTAATATTGTAATATATCGCATATCTTCTTTCTCCAAATTTGTAAGGAAATCAAGATTATATTAATATGAATGTTCCTTTGCACGAACATCAATTCTCTGACATTTTTATCTCTTAGGCAAAATGTGCATGTTAGCTGTCAAATGTTATTTTTCAAGGGGAAAAAATCCACAAATATTTATCTGCAATAGTTTTAACTAGTTTTATGAAGGTAAAGATTAAATTAATTAAATAATAATAAACATTCAATGCATTTAAAGGAACCCACCCTTTAATCCTAAAATGTGTTGCTTGATGTAAAGATTTCTGTAATGCTGTACAATTATGCTAATATTTTACAAAGCACATAAGTGACTTACAAATCTAAGCCCCTTATGCAAAACTGATACAGGCATTTATGAGCCTAATTACATTATGAGACTCCTGAGTCAGGTCATTCTGCAAATAGGATGTAGACTTCCCACACTGAAGATTTTACTCTAAAATTTAGATAAGATCCTCTGAGCTGGTGGAAACTGTGTGTGTCCCTTAGTTGCAATAGACGTTGAAAGAACCAGCCCCAAAGGCTGCATCCCCATGAGCAGGAACACACACTTTGCAGCACCTCAAAGCCTTTAAGGCACTGAAAAATGCATATGATGCACAGAAATTGGTTTGCAGCATGGCAGCAACATTAGATAACAGGAATTCCCAGTATCTAAAAAAAGGGGGGCAAGAAAAGATGGTGCAGTGCACATGGCAGCAGCATTTGCCACCCAAAACCAGAGCCTGGCTGGCAAGAGCCAAGCTCTGGCTGCTGGATAGGCTCCGTGTGCCTGGATCAGCACTTCTGTAGCCCTGGGAGGCTCCCAGGCCCTCGGTCAACCCTATGCCACACCAGGCAATCTGCCACGTGTCAGAGAGCACATGCAGGGGTGTTCCCCAGGGACAAGTGGCAGCAGCACAAATATATGCCGCTGCTATTTGTCTCCAGGGAAACTCATGTACCTGCTTGTGGGGATGCACCCAAAGCGTTCAGATTTTGCCAATAAATAATATATTTTAGGATTAGTCATTGAGCAAGATGTGTGAACCCTCCAGTGCTCACTTTGTAAAGAAGTTTGGTTTGTAGTGACTGGAAGAGAACAGAATCTTCCATTTTTTTTGGAGGAATATACATGATCCTCACCAGCAGAAGTATAAAGAGCAGATCCCTTCTTCTCTCATTTGCTCCACAAAAGGGCCTCTAGTCCTCTTCCATAGTGACAAGCTTTAAGAACCCATTCACAGAATCACCTGGATGTTTTCTTGTCTTGCTTGAGAGAGGATGTTGTGTGAGCAAAAGGAAGAACAACTAGGGAAGAACACAGATTACTTTGGCTTCACAACAGAGTAAGTTAGATCAATTTCTGCATGAGGTGAAAGCTTGAAATTTGCTGAACCTCTGCTATACCCTGGCTAAATTTGATCCTGGCTATATATGCATGCAGCAATAGCTGGGGTGCCATACTTTCAGTTAAGTATTAATTATTTTCCAGATAAAATGCTTTTCATAAGAAATTCTCTGCTTAATGGTTAGTGAGATGATTAGTACTAGTCTGGATAATTGAGGATTGGAAAGCCAAATTAAAACCAGGTAAAGAAATGAATCAAATCTGAAAATAAAGAACCATATAAGGGAAAAATCTATTGATTAAAGATATATTCAGGAATAGGAGTTTTGACCATGCCCACAACAGTCTTTCCCAGCTCAAGACTAGTTCAATAAAGGGACTTAGTGCTTTGTGCATGTAACATATTTGCATTGGATATTAGAATGTAGCATGTTTGCAGGGGAAAAGTTAGGCATCTCAGAATGGGATTTATAGCTGTCAGTACATCAAGCAAAGTGCCTGAGGAATGATTGTTATAGGGAATGCAGAGGTCAAAGGTGTACCTTAAACCCTGCCTGTTTTTGGAGTTTGTGTGCTTTACTGGGACTACAGGTACAGCGACAGTTCTGTCCATGCCTACACTCACTTTCTTTTTGGAAGTGCATCCCAGAACCATCTCCTAATTAAAAAAGTCTTTTCCTTCAAAAAAGCAAAGAGGTCTTAATAGTTTCAGACTGCTGCTGCTCCCCTTTTATCAAAATGATCAGTGCTTAGAGCACTCATCCACGAAGCAGAAAAATGTAGTTCAGTTCCTTCTCCCCAGAGGAATATTATAAACACCAGGGTAGAAACCGGTGGGGTCTCCAAATCTTTCTGTTGATACTACTTCACTTCCCATGGATTGCTTAAATATTTATTGGGGTACAAGAAAAGAGAGCAGAAACCTGATTCCTTAGTCCAGTGGCTCAGATTCTACTCCCCTAGCAGTACAGTTACCTGAATAGATCCAGTCCCTAGTTGTATAACTGCTTGATAGAAGGTATTTAGTTTGTCCACAAAGCATGGAGGGTGCACTAATAGGCAAGATCTTGAGTACTCCTAATCGCCGCTACCTCCTTCTCCTCCTCCCATGATGGCTGTTTTGTGTACATGGGTTTAAGTGCCTAAACTGTGATTCAGGTAGGTCATAGATAGCTAACTCTATTTGTCACTTTAGTCCTTACAATTGAAATAGACAAGAGATACAAAGGGTTGGAAGGGAAACTGAGTCATAGAAATATGAATCAACTTGTAGTATTATCAGCTTCTACAGGTCAGTAATACAGCTGAAAAATAGAACTCTGGTTTCCTAACTAACAATCTGGTGCACCACAAATATTTATACATTAGGCTAAGCAGGACTGACAGGCTGACATATCAGGTTGATCCATTATGCAGAGTACTTCTAACTTTAAGGGCTTCCACCGACATGCAGATACACCAATGGACCTTAGAAAATTGATAGCAAGACACAATACAAATGAAAAATATCTTAACAGATAATAACAGTTGAATGAAAAATCTCCATTGATTTCTCAAACATGTTTCTTCAATAAGATAGCCCAGATCTTCAGCTGGTATAGATCAGTGTATTCCCTTTAGGTCAATGGACCTATGTTGATTTGCACCAGGTGTGAAGCTGGCTAATGAGTCTACTGTCCTGACAGCTAAAGCCATTCTACACACATATTGAAAAGTCTGCTTTATCAGGCTCAATCCACAGCCCTAATTCATTCCACATCTAAAAAGGTTTGTGAATGAGCTCGTTAGTTACCCTTTAGAGAGTTTCAGATAACAACACAGTGATATCCTGATATCTTTATTTCATGAACCAGACAAAAAGAACATATTTAATATGCACTAGGCTGCTCCTAGAATTAGGCTCAAGAGGCAACATTAGCTAGGCAGAGTATGTGCTCAGCTGGAAAATCCTTCAAAACATTTTGATTTGCCTATGCCTGGGGATATGAAGGCTATCAAACTTTAGGGACTGTTTATTAGGTCTTGCATGCATTTTTTTTTTGGAGTGTACATCTTACATTAATGTCTTAAAGTGTTCATAGATTGTAAGTTTTGGTCTATTTGTTTTAAAAAATAATCTCTATAGCTCTGTAACAAGCGTCAGGCTTTTTAGGATTTTGCATATATGGAAATTAATTATTGTTGCATCATTGTGATATGTACATTTTTTCATAACTCAAACAGCAGGACTAGAATATTTTTCTGAGAAAGAGAAAGTGGTAGTGAAGCAGAGGTCGCCCTACTAGGAAAAAAATATGAAGAGAGAGATTTCAGGAGATAGCCTCGGTTGACATTAGATTTTGTTGTTATTTACTAGCATTAAAATAAACCTCGGGGAAGGATTTTGGCTTGAAATTCTGCTCAGAGCAGGGTAGGAATAGTTCCTTTCAGAGCTGCATTTTGTCACCATGTAAAATGACTTGCAGCTGAAGGCAGAACATTCCTTAATGCAAATTTGGTGAAGAGCTTCAGCTGCAAAGAAAGTCTGTCTAGTTTCTGTGAAAACAGAGCAAATACAAAGCTCTAGCCATAACTCTATGTTACATTACATATTGCAACCTAAGAATTTGCTTTACCTAGACATCTGTCTCAGTCCATTTCTTTGTGTCTCTAGACAATGTTCTTTTATATTAACTTTTTAATATTATAACCAATGCTGGCCTATATGTATGCCAAAACCTGTGTTCCAAGGTATTACCTTGTTTGCAATAGTAGCATATTTTTCTTTTATATTGGACAGTCTCTAAGTAATGTTGCTTATTTTTCTGTTAGAATTATAAATGTAGAGTTCCCAACAGCCCTGATGGTCATAGGACTCTGTACATGAATATTTAATACTATAATCCCCAGAACTGCCCATATAATATTGCACATCTTTCCTGGCAAACCAAAACATACTTACTTTCATGATCTTTTTTTTTTAATGTACTACCTGTTATTTAACCAGTAACACTTGTAAATCTCAACAGTTTTATGTCATGGGGAGCTTTTACACTTGGTCAGATGTAACAAATACAGATCTGTATCCACCTTTATTCATGTAAAACACCTTCTATTCAAGAATTGCAAAATGCATTGTAAACATGACAGAATGAAGCCACATAACTCCCATATGAGATTAGTAACACTGCTATCTGCATTTTAATTATGGGGGAAACAGATGCAGAGAAATCTAAGTGACTAAGCTTGTATTAACCTAATAATTTCTCTACCATCACAATGACAGGGCATTGGTGATGGCTTTGGTTTCATACAAGCATTCAGAAACCATGACTGTACAGATGTTTGGATTTTTTTTTTCCAGAGTAAAAATGGCTGTTCTGGGAGAAAAAAACAACAACCTGGGAACAACCAGGTTATCACTCCCAAGAGAGATTCTCTTTGAAGAATGAATGCCTGTACAGTCTGTAGTTCCTTTCAGAAGAGACTATCATCCTCCAGTTTCCCTCCTTCCCCCTCTTCTCCACCCCAAGGGAAACAGTGGGTGTGTCTATATGTGTGCTTTAGCATACAGTAGACTATTTTACTGTGCATTAAAGCATCAAGTAAAAAACCATTACATTATGCTAATATACAGTAAAATAGTCTACTGTACATTGTGTCAATAAAAAAGCAGGCAAATTTAGTACTAAATTGGAGGTAGTAAATTGAATGTGCATTAGAAAAGGTGCATTAATGGATGCGTAGACGCACCTGGTGTGTCCCTAGTTGAACTCCATTGCTCCAGCAGGGAGCAGAAACTGCCCCCATCACAACCCCCATCTTGTGCTGGAGGGGAACACAGGATAACCATGGTCAGTTTGGGTCAGTCAATCAGAGCTGCTCTATATACTGCTACCACCTGCTGCCAAGCAGACTAATGGAGCCTGCAGAGTACTCTGAATCCACAACTTCCGGCTGTGTGCCACCTATTAAATCACATTCTTTTCTTTATGTTTTGGAGGATAAAATATGCATAGGGGGTGGATGCATAAGGCAAATACATTTTGAGATTTGGAGCAAATAGCTTTACTAGCAATCTACAGAGGTGAAGTACTACAATAGAGATCTCAAGGAATTGCTCTTTTTTTTTTTTGAAGCACTGTGATGAGGGATAAGAGGTATAGAAGGATGAGAAAAGCCTACAGAGAGCTTTAGAAAACATTTAGTTTAAATATATGCTCAAGCTGGACTTCAGATACAAAGTTCTGAGAGGATTTATACAAGGATACAGATCTTATACAAAGGATGTTTATACTACAAATTAATTTTATATTTTTTAATTAAGCACTTGTTTGTTGATTTGCATTTATGGAGGTCTTAAACACTGAGAACTTTAGAAGCTTTATTCGAAGAGGAGAAATTGCTATCTCCTTTTTATAGATACGATTTTTCTACCCCACAGAATCTAGTTTAACTTACCTGATTTTTCAGTGAAGTTAAAAAGATGTGTTTATGCCATCAAGCAAAAAATTATGTTGCTATGGATGTATAGCATTCTGACAACAGCAATATTATTACTACAAGATTAAATGGTAGACGCTAGTAGACGTACACTTATGTACAGACAAAGAATCTTAAAATACCAAGTAATAAAAAATTGAAGGAAATTATATAAAAAAATGTAGGACATGCTCATCAGTCTGTGGCTTGGATTAGTACCTCCTTCAGTGGCTATTTATTAGGCCTGTGTGAAGTGGCTAGTATTCACTTTGGATTCAAATACAGCTGATTCAGGGGACAGTGATTCGATTCGGTGATTCAAATCATTGTCCCGATTCAATTCTGCTGAATCTGATTTAGAGATTTGGCTGTTGCCAAATCTCTGAATCAGCCAGACCAGGCCCATCCCCCATCCCTCTCCCAGCCTTACAATGGCTGCCCCAGCTCCCAGCGCTTGGGAAAAAAAAAGCCCCGGGTCACCAGGTGCTGCCAGGTGGGGAGGCAATTCCCTGCTGCCCCCCACTGCATGGGAGGCTCTGCATGAGCCCCCTGACCCCTCCCTTACTCCCCCATCCCACCCACGGGTGCCCAACCCAGGCTAGCTCTGGCCCTTTAAGACAAAAAAAACAGAAAAAAAAGCCTTGGACTCACCACTCCTGCCAGTGGGGGGCAATCTCTGCTGCCCCCTACTGCCCCACACCATGTGGGAGGCTCTGCATGAGCCCCCAAAGTCCCAAGGCCACTGCAGGAGTGGTGAGTCCCAGGGGTTTTTTGTTTTTTTTCTTAAGAGGCTGGAGCTGGCCTGGGTGGGGCACCCATGGTGGGGTTGGGAGAGGGGGTGAGGGGGCTTATGGCAGAGTCCCCCATGTAGCATGGGGCAGTGGGGGGCAGCAGGGATCACCCCCCCACCCAGCAGCACCCAGTGAGGGCTGGTGCTTTTTAAAAAAGTACCAGGAGCTGGGGTGGGCAGGGGGAGTGGCAGGGGTTGGGGGGCTGGGGCAGCAGGTGGGGATCTGGGGGCTGGAAAGGGTCCCAAGGTCCCCTCCCCCCTCCCTCAACCCCCCTTTCTTGCCTTTAGTGCTTACCAGTTCAGAGTCAGCTGCAGCTCCCTGATGCAGCCACTGGGGATTGCCCACATCATCAAACCTCTCTGAATCTTTTCTGGAGATTTGGAGCACTTTGAATCAATTTGGACCTTTAAATCGGTCCCCTGATTTGATTCAGATTTGGAGATTCAGTCACCAAATCAGGCCAAATCTCCTCTGAATTGAATCACCAACCGAAGTTTTGCAGAGACCTAGCAATTATTCTGTGATCCACTAGAACACCCTTATTTTTTACCTTACTCATTTCTATATGATGAATTTGTATAGCAGAACCTTTTGCTATCAGTATCTAAGTCCATTACCTCCTATTCTGTACTACTGAATTTTGTGCCATTTCTATTATACCTGTTATCAAGATTATTCAGTTCTTTTATTATGTGTTCTTTTCCTCTGCTATATAGACAATGAGTCTGTAGGTATCCTTTTAGAAAATGGTTTCTATCTGCAAATTTAATTATTAAAAACATCTAGTAATCAACTGGATTTTGGCCATTTTAAAATCTTTAGAGTCTTCAAATTGTTGTGAGGAGATTTACTTACCATGGCAAATGACAAGTTTACAGTCACACAGTGACTGAGAATTTAATTTACACTGCCTGAATTAATGTAGTGTATTTATTTCTTATATTATATATACAAGGAACAATACAGTTCTGAATGTTATATTAGAGATTAAGTCTTCTATTCAGAATATTTTCCTCTGGAATAAATAAAACTATGAACAGAAAAATATTAAATGGATCTTTTCAACCTATTTTTTTCCCATTATTTGAAATTTAGTTATCGCTTATTGGTATATATTAAAGGCTCCACAAGAAGTCAAGAATAATGTTTCTTGCAGTGTTCTGTTTGCTTCTGGAAAAGATTTAATTATATTACCTAATAATTCTGCATACTAAGTAGGCAGTTGTATACCAGTGACCTTCATTAGCAATATTATTACCGTGACTGGATTGTGATAGACTGGTATAACCAAACTACTACAACTATGTATTTTTATTTTCTCACAGAGGAAATAAAGGAAGCAAAATTGCAGTTACCTACAAAAATAGGAAGTTTATTATCACCAGGAGGGAAACACATTATTTAGGTTGTCCAAAGGGATATGACCAAGAGAACAGAATTGCAGAAATCTAGGTATGGATGGGACTTCAACTGGTCATTTAGTCCAAGCCCCTGCTTCAAGCAGGATTATCTCTACACAAACCATCCCAAATAAATATTTGTGTGACCTGCACTTAAAAATACATCCAGTGATTAAGATTTCACATCTCAAGATAAACTGAACCAGTGGTTTAATAATTCTCAGATTTTGAATTTTTTTCCTAAACCTAGCCTGCATTTTCCTTGTTGCAATTTAAATGCATTACTTGTCCTATCTCCAGGGACTCAGAACAATTGATTGCCATTTTAACAACATTTTTTATATTTGATGACTACTATCAAATCATCTCTCAATTATTGTCTCCAGACTAAATAATCACACTTTCTTCAACCTTTTTTCATATGTCATCTTTCCATGACCTCTAATAATTTCTGTTGCTCTACGCCTGAAGTTGCATCAATTTGTCCACATTTTTCTTAAATTATTGTGCCCCAAACTGGCCACAATTCTTTAAGTGAAACCTCAATAGCACTAGTTAGAATAGAAAAATCACTTCCCTTAACTTGAATATGACAGTCCTAAAACTACACTCAAGCATTATATTAGCTTTCTCGCTCTTCCCCCCGTGCTGGTGACTCATTCAACTCATGAATCATTGTAGTGTATTCAATCTTTTGTGTCATTATATAAATTAGATGGAATCGGATGGTTATAATTTTAGGCTAGGTACAGATGTGATGTGTTTCTTGCTTTAAGCAGTTAGAAAAGTGATCTAAGGCTAAGAACAGACAGTCAAAAAGTCTGAGGCTGAATTGATTTAATCTTCACAGGTTAACCTAAACTGCGTAGATTGAAATGATAAGCAAGTGAATAGACATTCCCATTTGATTCCAGAAATGCAACCAAATGCCTGCAATGGCCCAGGCCAGAAGCTGGAGGGCACTAGAGCATGCCTCCCTGCTCAGCTGGGACAGACAGCTTGGGCCAAGCCTAGCCCAGTCACCCAGGGGGGCGGGGTTCAGGGGAGGTACAAAGCATCCTGGGATGCTGGGGGACTGTGACTTAACTTTGAATATGGAGGGGATCTGGGACAGGAATCCACTAAATCAATTTAACCTAAATCAGTTAAGTCTGATACTGCATCCATCCAGGTTTATCTTAAACTGGTTTCAGCCATTTTGAAATTATGTGTACTGAACTTCTGTTGTGTTACAGATTTGAACTGGTTTCTGATCACTTATACTAGTTTATGCGTAATTTCTGTCCCTAGCCTAAAGCTGTAATGGAACAGACATTTACAGACCTTAGAGTGCTTTAAAAATGGTGGATCATGCTCTAAGTTCCCTCAATGGATGAGGTATTAGATTAAAGCGCTTTCTGTGAGAGCACTTTATCGAAAATTTGTGCCAGATCCCATCAAGGGTTAACTTAGAGTGCAATCACTGCCATCCCAGGTGGCACTGCACAGGGCTATGCCCTAGCCTCAGGTAGAGCTCCTGTGCTCTACCCAAGTGCTGGGCTGGCCCCACCCCTCAGCTGTAACTGACCCAAGTTGGTGACAGTTTCTGATTTCATGCCTGGTGGGGTGTTTTGTGTCCTCAGCTGCCCTGGCCCCATGGTTTGCTGCAGTCCAGCCAGAGGGCTGTTGGAGAAAGAGTCTAGGGTCTCTCTCCTGGCAGCCATACAGGCCAGGTCCACACAGCAGAGTGGCTCCATTCCCCCTGGCTCCTGGCTGTAGCTGGGGAAACAGAGCCTCTCTTCTGTGCAGATCATCTCCCCCAAGCTTGCAGGCATGAGTCTTGGTTGGGGGCCAGACTGGATCCACAGGGCAGAGAGGCTCTGTTTCCCCACCCTTCACCTTCCCAGCCACTGGCACTGATAGCAGCCTTTTGGGAGGAGGAGAGAGGATCCACTGGCTGTTCAGGGGTAGCCAGCTCCTTGCTTGCTCCTGCAGCCTCCTGGGATGCATGTGGGAGTATTCCCATGCTGCTCTCCACAGACTGCAGGCAGGCTCTGATCCCTTCCCCCCACCAAACAGAACATTTGTGTTTGGTTCTGCCCCAACCTAATCTAGAGTTGTTTGAGTAAAGTGCTATATTTGGAGCATTTCCATCTTGGGCTTTTTGAACATCTGTACTTAGCTTCACTTATTATTTATAATAGGTAGACCCATGAAGATGCACTATAGGTCTTTCCATCCATATATGAAGGACTATATGCTGTTTAATATTGGAATTCAAGAAGCAGAAGCAATGAAAGGTTTAAAAGACTTTCATTATTCTTTACACCTATAGTGCTGAGTCGCTATTACCCTATATGAGATTTTCCCAAGTCTAGGTCAATTGTCCCTTTTTATGCACAGTGTTCCTTGTTTTGTATAGTTCAGAACTGTTCTGTGAATGTTATACTTCTTGCTGAGACATTTTCTGACCCATGGACAGCTATCAGCTGGAAACCAATTAGAAGAAGAGTTCAGGAGATAAAGAGCTCTGAAGGGCCTCTCTCAGCAGTATCCATGCCTATTCTTTTGGAAATTAATGCTGGGGACCAAAGCAAAACTAGGCGCACTATTTATTTTAATGATTATTTTACATGAAAAGAAGCAACTAGTCAACAATACTGTGCTAAATATTATCACCACTATTTACTGAATTGTATGATAAGTTATTTTGTCAATCCTGTTCCATACTTGGAATAGCTTATTCATGTTCAGTTGAGTGAGGTCTCTATAACCAGTAACAAAATGGAACACAGAGTAAAAACAAGATGGAGTACAAACTCAATGGAGACTCAAGATCTACAATGAGCCTCAGAGAAAAGGAAAAATCATTCTGCAGAGGCAGCCTTCTCCTTTCCTTGCCCCAGAGGCTTGAATTAATGGGAGCAAATTTCTTCTTGTTCATAGTCATTAGAAAGTATAGCTACTTTATTTAATATTCAGAGGTGCAGTGACATGGCTGGGCATCTAGGGCATCTGCCAAACACAGAGCAGCTTCTGGTTTTGACCCTCCACCAAATTGGCGCTCTCTCTAGTTATGAAACTGATTATACAGATATATATAAATCATAATTCAGTGACAAGGAAGACCTAATTCAAAACAGAGGTAAAATAACATCTAAATGTTCTCCTTAAAGTTTACAGGCTAAGATTTCAAAGGATGGCGTTTTGGGGTTTGTTTTTTGTTTGTTTGTTTGTTTTTATTCTTAATGGATCCTTCAACATTAGCTTGTTTTATATTTCCTTGTTTTATTTTCATTTGGCTTAGTGTGGTTTGGTTCCATATTTCACTAAAGAAAAAGTCTTGGAAAAGAAATGAGGAAATAGAGTATGAAACATTTTAGGAAACTTTAGCTACTGTGGAACATATAAATTATTCCTACATATTTGACAACTGTGACAGTAATCGCTGTGTGGGAACCGTTAAGGTCTCTTGTGTACATATGTATTTATATTTATGGCCTGATTAGATTTTTTTTCTCTTTTAAAAAATCTAGACTCT
>NW_005843031.1:184916-201734 GCF_000455745.1 Alligator sinensis
TTCACCCTTACTCTGTCTGTATAACAGACCTTGAGAAACCCTTCAGATCTGTTGTGGTCTGTCACATATGGAGATTAGCAGGAATCTCATAAAATGAAGAGTATTTATCTAACCACTTTTGAAAATGCATATTCAAGGCTTTCTATTATTTGCTAGATTGTTGCTCCTAAAACATTTCATGCTGTGTTACCAACTAGTTGGAGATTTTATAACTTCCTGCATTCATTACTCCTCGGTATGCATATTGCTGAAAACGTAATGAGACAGTGCAGTGTATATTACAGTCTACTAAGGCACATCCCTTTACAAGTGTCATGTTGCAGCTGCTGTGATGTATTGTGTCAATTAAGTTGCTGAGCATGCATTCTAAGAATATTTACTAAGAATGTTGTAGTGTTAACTTGACGATGCGTGCATTTTTTTTCTAGAATATTGAGGGCCAGATTTACATCAACTGAAAATCTCACCCCTTCTCCACCTGTGTGGTAAATACCCTGCAGAATCTCCACAGCATTAGCTCCTTTCCTTCTCGACAAATTAAAGTTGTTTTTAATTTACACCACATTTAAGGCTGAAAAAAATAGTCGCAAAAGACTCAGCTTTCAAAGTGAGATATTTCTACATTTAAAGTGCTATAGTGGCTTTTATCCAAGGACCTGAAGGGTCAGTGAAGAGTCAAACAAAGTACAGTTTTACAGATTAGAAAATTGTGGAGCACAGAGACTAAGATCAATATTTTCAAATTCAGATGCCTAAAGTTATTCATTCAATTCAATATTTAGTTTGGAATCCTTAAGAGCCCAGGGACCCTTTTGCAAATCTCTGCCTTAATAACTGGTTAAAATTTTCAAAAATGGTGTTTCAATGTTGAGTTCTGAAGTCAATGTACAGGCATCTAAATAAATGACCCATCTTTCCTAGTTGCTAAATATTAAAAAGATGTCTGTGACAGGGGGCACTCTTGAGGCCAGATCCTAAGTCGGCCCACCCACCTGCCTAGGGCAGTCTGACCTAACTCGCCGGCCAAGACTTGAATGTTAATGTGGTTTATTAAGCGGGAGGCTGCCTTTATATTACCCCGATGGTAGGGAGCATTACCCATGGCTCCAAAACTTCCCCACACTGTGGCCCATTCCTTGCAGATGGCATCCAGATTATTTTGTTTGTTCTGGTTTGTGGCTGAGTCAAATTCAGTCCACTGTTGGGTCTCTATCGCATACACACACACTCTGCCCCACTCTCACAGGGGCCTCTTACAATGCACCCATCACTGAGCCACTCTCTACTGCTCTGTATCATTGAGTGATCCCCTCTGGGCCATCAGGTTTGCCTACTCCCACTCTGGCATGACACACGCAGAACCTTGAGTTTGCTCAAGCTCCCCTACTCTATGTACCCTTCCCTTGTGCCAATCACTGAGCTGCTTTTGCCCCTAGCCCATCACTGGGCAACTGATTTCCCAGACACACTTGGGGTTGGCCCATGTACCATCCTTCAAGCTGCTTGAGCAGCCCTACTCAGTAAACCCCTGGTACAGCCTTTCAGGCCACCCTCAGCAGCCCTACTCTGCACCCCACACTCTCAGTCCTTCAGGAACCCCTTATTGCACCCTATTCTAAGCAGGCCCACACCATCACTATTCACAACACCACTACCCTTCCTCTGGGGTGTCCAGAACCCTTTGTCCCTGCTGGGTTCAGGTACCTATTAACAGGCATGCCTAGTTTCACTGCTCCCACAGTTCTCACAACTACCCACCAGATGGTGGGGGCTGGGGTTAAGGTCTGGTATTTCTTGGGGGCTGTTCCACCACAGACAGCCCTGCCAGACCCCACTTACTTGGCAGGGTGCAGTTTTAGGTCATTCCCAGGACCAGGAGACTCCAATCCATCCCCATAGCTCCTACCCTTACCTCCAAAATGTTCCTAAGCCATAGCTCAGCCAGCTAATGCTTCTTTCTTAGCTGCCAGCAGGCTGCCTCAGCCTATATAAACTGGGTCTTAAAATGGCTGCCCTAATCAAGCACCTTCCAAGTGTCTGCCTCCAGCCCTTAAAGTGGCATTTTAAGACCACCCAAAGGTGCACTTCCACCTGTCAGATGGGTTAATAGAAACAATTGAATTTGCTACCCTTTCTAAAAAATGGCCATTTATCTAGGTGCCTAAAGATAAATTAACTTGGGAATTGTTTTTGAAAAAAACTGGAAGAGATGTTCAAAAGAGCCTATATTAAGTGTTCAGTTCCCACTGAATTTCCCAACTGTCTGGAATTTTGAGATCCCAAGTGACTCAATTTGTTTTTTATTCATAAGTCTTTTGGAAGGTTTTAATAATCCCATTTTAGTTCCTTTAGGTTCCTTGAAAATATCAGTCCTTTTTCTCAAATAGTAGCTTAATCTTCAGAAAAGCTGAACAGTTCATGGTTCTAATTAAAAAAACAAACTAACAGCTACTGCTTAAAAGTTTTAATCCATCTCTTGATTGCCTCAACTCACACTGTAAAATGCAAAGCTCTAAATAATGCCTAATTTGCATATTTCCCCTGTTAATAGATCACTTAAATGGGTAATTTTTTTTAAATGTTGATTACGTCACTGGTGTCATATATACCTAATAACGCCCCTTTATTTTCTAGTTCAATATTTTTATATGTAATATTACCAACCCACTGCCCACCCAAACAAACCACCTAGTAGACTCAAGCTTTGTAGACTATTTCAGGTTATGCCATATTACACCATTTGACATCTCAGATATGAATCTATTAATACTTAAAAATGGAAGTGAGCCATGTCAGTTGGTTAAAGAAATGTTCAGAAATATGGATTTCTAAAGCTTCTAAATTTCAGGTATTTATAACAAATGATGCAAAGCATCAACATTTTCAGAGGCTGCCCATTTAAGCTGATACAAGAACAATCTTTTCCATAGTATTTCATCATTTCAGTGTCTGATGCCATTCAGAACCTGAAATCAGAGACACCAGCATGGAAATAAGAGGTACAATAAAGAAAAACAACCTAAACAATCTTGAAAAAGTACTTAAATTGTTAAGAGCATCACTATAAGAGCATCACCATAATATAGTTTTCAGAGCTCAAGAACAGTTACACAATGATTCTACTGAAAGGGCAGACCTTCAAGGTTTATTACACTCAAGTGGCATTAAAAGGCGTTAATCTGACTGCAAATACATACTGGAAAACTCCACAAAATGTAAGAAGGATGGGGTAAGTGGGGCAGTAATGGGAGAGCTAAACAAGTAAAGGATCAATAGGAACAAAGGGGTCAGAAAAGCTAATCCAGGTAATGGGATAAAAATCCATGCAGTGTATAAAAACTGGATGTATTAAGACTCCATACAGATTCTTATCCTGTTACTCAGATTAGCATTTGTGACTCTTTTGCTCCTATGTGTCATTTGCTTGTCTGCCTCTACCAGCACTGCCCCATCCCTTCCACCTCCCTAATTCCTTCCTATTTTTTTATATTCAAATCACTCCTCCCTACAGTGGCCTGTGCACGTCTGATAAAGTGTGAGCTTCAGCTCAAGAAAGCTTACACAATATATATCTAATTTAGTCTATAAGGTGCAAATCTACCTGGGCTTCTACCTTCTTTTTTGAGCCAAGTGGAGCTGTGGCAGAAAAATCTTTTTCCTCCAAAATACTGGTCCTATAATATCTTCCACTTACTAAAGAGTCAACAGTAACACTTTAAAAGCTTAGCATAACTTTGTTTGTCCTTTTCTAGAACACAGATGGAGAACACAAAAATATTTCATATGTTTTGTTACCAATGTGTTTTCCCTCTGTTGTGCACAATGGCTTTGGACTTCAGTAAATGACTAACTAGAAAATCCACATGGAATTTTATGGTCCAGCCTACACATCGTTGTGTTCTTCTCAGTATGGAGCTTCTTAAGTGGAATTCATACAAGCCAAGAGCAGTATTAAGCAATGGAAAGTTACAAGTTTGAATTAATACTTACATTAATGTGAGTGGTAGAATTATGGCTTCTGGTGAATACGACTCAGGGGTCATGTGAACAACAGCTTTTTTCTGCTACTCCCTAAAACTGCATCCAACTGAGGAGGTTGCTAGATGTATTAAGCCTTTCTGTGTCTGCACCCTCCCCCTCCAGCCCTTCCTCTCCCTTCAGCAGTTGAAATAATCTCCTAATTAGCTATTGGAAATACGATGTACCATCTCAGTGCAGTACATTAAGATCATATTGCCAGTGGCCAATTAGAGGGAGTGTCTGGGAGACTTACAATTGGTGCTGTGCTGATTTGTGGTCTCCTTGTCCTGTGTTCACAGCATCCAACAATTAGGATGGGGCCAGGAAAAGAGGCAAGGAAAAAGGTACAGGCTCACTACTTGGCCCTCTTCCCTTCACACAGGTGCTTAAAGGAAGGTCTATAAATTAAGACACCATGAGGGGAAAATACGTGCGTGTTGGCAGGACTCAAAAACCAAGGGCTGTACAATTTGGAGTTTTCTATTAACTGTCTTTGTTTACAGTAACTTACTTTGAGTTTGAGTGATAGCACCAGCTCCTCGGCAGGTTTAAATGAATTAGTGGAGCTGAGGTCCAGAAAGCAATGCCAAGTTCCAACAGCTAAATATATGTCCCATAAAAGGTGGGCTCAGAGTGGGGAGGGAGGGAAAGACATTTTATGTCTGTTTGCCTTTGCCAGCCAGTCAAATGGTATAAACAGAGAGACAATCCCTAATTCACAAAGAAGTTAGAAGGCAAAGTCCCTACTTTCTGGCTGTCTGGAGGATAGGAAGGGGAGATAACAAATGTTAAGCTTCTGGAGAAGCTAATCCAGAAGCTAGAGGGGTTTCCATAGCAAAAACCTTTGAAAAAGAGCATAGAGCAAATAATGTGGGTTCTGTAATTTATCAAACACAACAGGACATACATGATCGTATAAATGTATATGCAAATTTGATACAGCCCTCAAGCTTCTGGCAAGTTGCCAATGAGGTCCCTTAGGCGGCAAATTGTTGAATTAGAATCTAAATCTAACATGTGATACTAAAATACATAATTAAAATAATACCAAAATAATGTAGGTACCAAAGTATTTTCAAATAAAGTAAATATTGATACAGGCTTTGTGTAACATCCTTAAATGTCTGACCTCCAGTTTGAAAACAGTATCAAGAATGCTATGACTTGATGTTTTATTTCTTTTTTTCCCCACTTATATCATGGCATATTGACAACACATCCAAGACAACTTCAAATCTGTATCCAAGGCAACTTCAAATTTAAGGCAACCCACCCAATAATTACATTCTATTAATGGAAAATAATAAATTTCCTATAATTTTCCATGTGTAGAATCTAATTAGTGGAAGGTCATCTTAAATTTGTCCCTCTACTGCTGTGGTAAGTAAGTAGTGGTATAGGGTGAGGGGTCAGACCTCTGCCCCATGCTTTCCTGCCTGCCACACACCCTTGTACAACCCATACTTGTGCCTGTCCTCCAATGCAACCTGCTCCACACTCCTTGTCCCTCATGCCCATGCCTCCCCACTTCCTCCTTTCCTGTTCCATGCCAACTTATCTTCTACTGCAGCTCTGCTCCCCCAGGGCACTCAGCCTCAGCTGGCCAGGGAGAAATGGAGGCAACTCCTATCCCAGCTGGGTATGGGATGGAGAAAGTAAGGGGAGGTTCAGGAAAGCTGGGTGGAAGAAGGGGATGGGGGGCAAGGGGTGGATGGTAGGGGGGACAGCTGTAGGTTCTGCTCCATCCCATAGTTGCATAGATTCATGGATGTTAGGCTTAGAAGGCACCTATTAGATCATCAAGTCCAACCCCCTGCCCTGGTCAGGAATGAGTTCTTTGGTCACATGACCCAAACCAGGTGTCTATCCAATCTCCTTTTAAACACCTCCAAGAAAACGGACAGCACCACCTCCCTTGGAAGTTTATTTTACATTTTTGCAACCCTCACTGTAAAAAACTTTTTCCTGATGTCCAATCTGAATTTGCTCTCTTCCAGTTTGTGGCCATTATTTCTAGTTACCTTGACAGGCACCCTGGTAAATGTTATATCCCCTATTTCTTGCTGCCCTCTCCCCCGCCCCGATAGGTTTGTAGGCAGCCATGAGATCACCTCTTAGCCTCCTCTTAAATGCCTCCAGTTTTTCTGTAAGCCTTTAACCAGACAAGTGGCCCTCCTCTGAAGCCTCTCCAGGCCATCCACATCCCTCCTGAAGTGCAGCACCCAAAACTGGACACAGTACTCCAGCTGCGGCCTGACCAATGCTGCATAGAGGGAAAGTATCACCTCCCTAGACCTGTTTGTGATGCACCTACTTATACAAGAAAAGGTGCAGTTAGCTTTACTTATTACATCATCACTCTGGTGACTCATGTTCATTTTGGAGTTGACTACGACTCCGAGCTCCCTTTCTGCAGTTGTGCTACTTAGAGTGGTACCTCCCAGGCTGTAGGAGTGTTGGTTATTCTTCCTCCCCAGGTGCAACATATGACACTTATCCTTGTTAAACTGCATCCTATTCTGTTCAGCCCATTTCCCTTCCAAATGAGACATTCTGGCCCAGGGTAGGCAGTGGTTCAGCTCTGGGTTTAGCTCTGAGCCTGTGGCCAAACTTAGAGCTGAGCTGCCACCTGCCCTAGGCTCATACTCAAATCCCAAACTAGCTTTTTTTCCCCATGTTGATTGGGGGGAAGTGGGGAAGAGAGGGCTTGTCTCAGTTTCAAGTAAAAACAACACTGTCAATTTTTAATGGCATGGCCATTGACAAGTCTGCACATATTGTATTCCTGGCTAATTATATCACAGTTAACAAACTTGATTACATTCATCAAATATGCTGGCATCAATCCTTTCCTTGTGCTGTACATTTGCATACTGGAGAAATCACAGTTTTGATTTGAAATAACAGTATTTGTCCCTAGCAAATTAAAAATAAATCATGAATATGACTTAAAGGATTTTTTTCCTTCCTCCTGATGATGTACATTAGGGTCAGGATAGAAAAGCTGATAAATTAGCTTTCTAACTCATCATAATTCTATCTTCCTCCTCCAGTTCAATAAATTAAAACATCAGGGCTGGACAGAAAATGATTTTGGTTATGACTTATTAGAATGATTTTCTTGTTGAGGATGTACAAAATGACATAAACTGATCAGGTGTTAATTGTTTTGAGTGGAATGGATATCACTTCAGGCAGTTATTTGGAGGGTGAAGAATACTTCATTAACACATTCTGTTTTCTATAGGTAAACTGAATGAATTTTCTTAAACTGAGAAAAACAAAAACAGATATATATTGGGCCTTTTAAAGAGGAATAATATGAGCATAAAACTTCTGAGTTATAATTTTTAGACTCTTGTTGACTGGTTTTATAGCTTTTGCTCAAGTGACTTAGGGCATGATTATACTGCCTCCAACCATACTAGGGAGAACTGCCATCAAAAGATACATCACCCACTTATTCCTACTCTGTGTGCACTAACAGTCAAAGAATATAATATACCCACTGTTAGAGCAGTGCTGGGTATATGTTAATAAACACACCTAAGACCCATGAAGTCTTGGCCGTATACCAAAGAGCAGATTAGTTATATATATTTGTTGTAACAAATAACACACTGCTCTTGCTATTCTTCCTGCTTAACATGCACCTAAAAATTGTTACTTCTCTCTCTCTCTCTCTCTCTCTGTGTATATATATATCAAACATATATTGAACTGGAGGAGGAGGATAGAATTATGATGAATTAGAATGCTAATTTATCAGCTTTTCTGTCCTGACCCTAATGTATGTCATCAGGAGGAGGGAGAAAAATCTTTCAAGTCTTACTTAAGCGTGTAACAATTGTAGATATGTATACATACAAATTGTGTATGTATGAATACACACACACACACACACACACTTGTATGTATACATATCTACAATTATTAGGTGAACATTAGGCAGGAAGAATAAGAAAAGCTTGTTTTCAGGGTAGTACATTAAGGATATACAGCTGTGGTGTAAACATGTTTTTAATGGTTTCATCTTCTCTTCCTCCTCTGTAAACTATAAACATCTTAGGGAATTGGCAGGAGGGTGACCTCTCACTTTGGCCAATTAATCGGAACAGACAGGGAGAACTTTTTTTTTACTACAAACATCAGGACCTGTGTGGTTTTTATAAGGTGGACCAGAACCATAGTCACTGAAGAATTTTTGTGTGTATATTTCATTTTTTTTTTAATCTTCACCTCTTAAAGGACCAAGCATGGCAATAATTATTATAGGCCTGTTGTTCTTGTGATTCTGTGTTTAATGTTCAGTAGCACCTCCTAATATTCCAGCTGCATCTCAGGACAATCATAGAAGATAAAATCTTTGCACCAAAGTGCTGATACTTTAAATGGCAGATTAGACAGGCAAGAGAGGATGTAATAAGGGTAATTAAGAAGAATATAGGATAAGTAGCTATGGAACAATATGGGGCCATTTGATTTAGGAATAAACACATTCTAATGGGCTTTGAATGATTTTTTTTTACACTCATTTTTACATGAGCAGAGAGAAATAGCTGTTAGTCTGAAGTCAACAAGAAAGCAGGGTAGATCTGCACCTTGTGTACTAACTAAATCGGAGGTGTATGTGACAGTTCTGGAAGAGGGGGAGATTTAAGGAAGCATCTGAAAAGGTGAGGATAGAGGAATAATCATCAGATTTTGCACTACAGTTTTGACTCTTGGTAGGGTAAATTAGCCTGGGTGGAGCTCCATGCTAACAAGTTTAAACCACTTCCAGATGTCTCTAGACAAAGCTTGACTGTACAACAATAATTCTAAGTTAGCTACAGCTGCATTACTTATGTTATTGAATAAAATATTCATACTTCAGTAAATTAAGCTGAAAATGTATGTACGTTTTACTCTATATGCATAAAATACAATTTCAAAGGCTCATAACTCAAGTCAAATCAAAAACAAATTTTACCAGAACCCCCAAGAAGACCTTATCCTTAGTAGCATTTGTTACCATGCTGAATAGCAGCTTTTTAGCGCTCAACCAGTTTGGTGGTAGAGATGTTCCAAAAAAAGCTTTCAATTATAGCTATCTGGGGGGTGGGGGGAATGTCAAAATAGTATTAAGCAGAACCTTCTATTTTCAGAAAAACTGTTTTATCAATTAAAGAAAGAAAACATTTAAAGTTCTGAGAGAAAATGTTTTGAAAATGCTCACATTTTCAATTCCATTTTTTCTAAATGAAGTTTTAATCTTTCATTTCAAAATGTACCTTTTTACGCAAAATGTATAAAAATGGTTGAGACTGAAGCAGCATGTTTTAAAAACCTTTGTTTAATAATGGAATTAAAATGCTGAATTCTCATCCTGTTTTTGAATGAAAAAAAATATTCATTTTTCCTGAGATGCAAAATCTTCCATTTTAAGCCCCACCTTTTCTTTTTTTTTCTTTTTTAAGAACAGTGCTACCACTGAAAGTAGAATTTTCTGAATGTTATAAACAACCAAAAACAGGGTATTAGTAAGAAATCTGGTATGCAACCTTAAAATTATTTCTGGAGATCTGTTAAGAATATTAAATATGGGTTTTACAGGCCTAATACGAATACAGACAATTTATTAGAATTTTCAGTGACACTATTTTTAAAATATAACAAGTTATTTGTAGTTCCCAAACCTAATATGTAACACACTAGAAAATTAAAACATTGAAAAGCAGAAATAAAACTTACATGTCTATTTTCATTGATGAAGTAGAACAAAGCAATGGAAAGTGAACTGTACTTTTAAAATGTTCCAAGTTTCAATTTAATGAGAGGCATTATTCATAATATGTAAGGAAGATGTAACTATATATACACAAGGGCTATCCTGAGAGGAAGTATTTAATGTTAAATCTCAAAAGCAAATATATATATCTGCAATTAAATTTGCACACAGTCATAAAAATTAGATCTAATGCTGAAAAATTGTCCTTATTTGCTATGTTTCTAATTTATCAAGATGTGTATAGTCCAGTTCAGGTAACTGAGTAACCAGGTAAGAATGTGAGGTAACATGTAATGAAGTGAGTGGAGGCAGAGAAAGTTTGAAAAAATGATACCCTCCTTAAAAAATAAAAAAGATAAAGTACATAAACCAAAGGAAAAAGAATCCTGCCACCACAGAAGGTGGATTAAAAAATAAATAAAAATCCATCAAAACAAAAAACCAAAAATCTTCATCTAAATAAAAAAAAACTTCATGATTTCTATGCCAACCTCCTGTTTTTCTAAGAGTCAAACTTAACTTTTTTAGTACTTGTATTTGGCAATACTGAATTATTCTGCATATTTAAATTTTGACAAATTAATCATGCAACAGACACTCCATCACTGACCTCAGACTAGCAGGTCCTAAACAACAGAACTTTAAAACCCAACTGAAATGTGATATTTCAAAACCATGCATGAACGACACATGCCTCTAGAGGCTGGGGCAGGGCACAGCAACTGCCTGCAGGTGGCGGCAGTGGCAGGGGCATCGTGGCAGCAAGTGGGGAGCTCCCGCAGGTGGCTGCTGCAGTGTTGGTGGTGAGGGGGGGCGAGTGCTGACCAGCAGTTGATGGCCACCTGCAGATGCCACCAGTGGTAAGGCGGGGTGGTGAGCAGCGACCGCCTGCAGGCACCACTGGTACCATCGGCAGGGCTTCTTTCAGGGGGGGTATGTGCACCCACTTCGCCAATGAAACAATGACTCATCTACAGATTTGTATGTGCACCCACATCGCCAATGAAACAATGACTCATCTACAGATTGTGGTAATTATTGTCTAAAAAGAGATTCTGGCTTATCTCATTACCTGTACTAGCTTTTTATAACCGTTATGTCCCTAAGTGGTTAATTGTGTGTTTATCCCTCTTCTCAGCAGCATATCCATCCCTTATCTTTTCCTTCTTCCTCCCTATTCTTGTATTTAAATGACTTTATTCCCTTCTATTTGGTAAACCCTGGTCTCTGCAATTCTATTCATAAGGTCTGAAAAAAGAGGCAGTACCCTATGCAAGCTTATGCATTTCTGAACAAGTCAGTATTCTGCCCTGCCTACAGCCTGACTTCAAAGTAACATAGCTAAACTGACTCTCATTATAAGGGAGTAAATTATAATTTTAATCTATACCCACAATTCCACTTATATTTTTAGCTTTAACTGGTCTGAACATTATTTTAACATGTATTTCCCCTGAATTTGTCTTACATGCATTTGCTTAAAGAAACTGGAACAAGCAATCATATATCATACTAATTTTTAAAAGCTATGTGATGTTTGTTGGACAAACTTAAAGCTGAAATGGGGAAAATCTGGCATATTTTTCAAAACTATGGTATTGGGATACCCAATTTGTATTACATTTACTGTGAATTATAAGTCTGTAGAGATGAAAATACTTTAATGTTTCAATAATCCAAAATAATTTAAATTATTGACATTACATTACATTATATATTAAAACAAGAATTATACACACTTCTAAAAATATGGGGTAATACTTGGTACTATAACTGTGATGGCTTTTCATGAAGGAGTTTGTCTTTCATATCCTGAGTTTAGTCAAGGGGTCATTTTCTGGTATAGGTTCTTTGGAAAACAGACACACAAGGCTGCCATACAATCATTGGGGAAGGCAGAATTGTGGCCCGAGGAGAGTGCTGTAACTCAGAAAGGCATCCAGGACTGTCTGATTTATGCCTAGGGTAATTCTAATCTCTGAAGCAGCCTAGTGTTAGGAAGGCAGAACTCTAATTAATGTTCCTATATTTAAAAAAAACAAACAGATGCTATATTGTGAAAAAGTGGGGGGGGGGGGGGGGGGGGGGGGGGGGGGAGAAAAGGAGTTGGGGAAACCAAGCAAATCGTATTGCTTTCCCTGTTTTGCATTCCAAGTTTCAATCATCACGAAGGTTTTCTGCTGAATAAAAATGCTCTGAAAATAGAAATCTGTTATGCAAATGCTAACAAATTGTCTATCATAGAGAAAGCATAACTTGGAAGGTTTTATACATCAACATTGCCACGTGAGACAGAGCAACCATTTTCTACAGGCCTGCTATAAGTCAATTGTCCAAATCTGATAAGTTGATGGACTATAGTTGGTAATTGTATCCATCTCATGAATGGAGAGTGGGTGAAATGGAAACGAAGTCATTTTTAGCAGTTTATTAAAAGCTTTGGACAAATTGAACAGCTACTGCCCAAATCATTTTACCAGCATTTCAATGAGGCTTTTTTTAAAATCAAATAACAGATTATTTGGTTAGCTAGTTTGTACTCTGTAATAAATTATATTTAAAAACAAACCAAACTGCTTCTATTGATGCTGATTTCTACTGTGAATGATCTTAATGTGAAAGGAAAGCCTCTCATACTAACCTTCATTCTCATGAGAGAAACTTTATGACAAGGGTAATCTTCCAGGTTCATACCTGAAAGATCTTCTCCTGGAAGGGACGTGTTTCTCCCAAGAGAAATGGAACAGGTTCCTGTACACCTCTCATCTCTACTGAGAGAACAACGAGTCTCTTGGTAGAAATGTATATGGTCTAAGATAGCTGGAAAGCAGAAAATAGTACTTAAGACCATGTTTGTATAGATAACTTAATGAGCTTTACATGGTTTAAAACTCCTTGCACTGTTGTGATCATGTGGCTTCCAAAACTTGGGAGCCATAAATTCACTTTAGTGGAATTCAGAGGTACTGTAGATCTAATTAGCCAAGGTGAATATGACTGATCTACTCACAGCCTGGGAAGAAGAATGTATGGAGCCACTTTGCATGTTTCATAATAGTGTAGTAAATTATTGGCATGGGCATGCCCTAAAGGCTGCAAAGGCCACTGAAACCAAAGGATTCTGAATTGTATCCTATGTAAAAGCTTTATAAGAAAAGCATCTTCTAGAGGTCCTCGCCCCTACCTTGGGCAAATTCAAGAGGATGTTGGACGATCACCTGTCTGGGGTCTTGTGAACCCAGCGTTCATTCCTGCCTATGGCAAGGGGTCAGGCTAGATGATCTGTTCAGGTCCCTCCTGACCCTAGCTACTATGAAACTATGAAACTATTGCACCATAGAATTTGTTTTGTTTCTGTGTCTGGATTGTCTTTTGTCTTGAGAGGCCATTTCTGCTAACTAGTCTCAAAATAGATAGCTCTTCAGATACATAGTTATTGCATCACACAATATATACACATCTACCTCTACTAACCTGGTATGTCCCAATGAAGAAAAAAAAAAACTATCGCAGATAAATACATAGGCTTTGCATCTGGCAAAGCAAAATAAGGCTCAGGACATGGGATCAAAATTCTTCTAAATGCATGCATAAAAAAACCCTTTTAAAAATGAATGCCAACATTTGAATGTATCTTCCAAAAAGAAAAAAAATCACTGGGAACTGGGAAGCTGTGAACTGTGTGCCTCTGTCTGAATGATCTCCACATGTTACTTAATAAAGTACACACTTCAAAAAAAAAAAGGTGCAATGCTAAATGCTTGCAGTGCTGTTAGCTAACTACCTGTAGAATAGAAATTGTATACTCTGCATCTAGAAATTTGTATGCAATGCTTAAAGCTCACCTTTGAACTAACAGCTGATTTACCATACCCTGTACTTGAAATTATCCATTTTATATGAAAGATTATTTCCTAACAAGCTTGTTTCATCATTAAAATCACAATCCATAAAGGAATGAAGTAATAAATCTGCAACTATGTTTTCAGCTTGACTGTAGAGGGATTTCCCTTACCTTTATGGCAGTAGAAGCTATCTGAATATGATGAAGTCTGCGGAGGGTACTGTCTCTGTCAATAAAATAGGATGCTGCCAGCTGGTGAAGAGTTTCTAAAGTCACAGAAGAGCTGTTGGTACTTGGATCACTTCCTTCTGATCTCTTACTCAGCTTCCGCTTGTCCACAAAAATTGTGAGTGATTCCTCCCCTGCATAAATAAATTAAAAAATCAGTGCATCTTTCACATCTCACATTTCATCAGAAATAGGGTGAAAGTCAATTGTTTTCATTCACTTGTGTGTAAAGTTAGCTTTTGGAGCACTGTGTGGCCTTTGTGGATCTGCCCTTAGGTACCCAACTATCATTTGTGCTTGTGGAAACCTCCATGTGAGTTACATATCTTTGAAAACCCTAAAGATGGTTAAGACCATGTTTGCAGAATGTATTAAGAAGCATAATTTTCAAAAATCCTAAGCACCAAGCATCTTCCACTGAATTCAGTGTGGCCTCCTGGGTCCTCAGCACTTGAAAATCACACCACTCATAAAGGTCTCTTGGTACCTATACACATGCAGTGAGGCTGCTCCAACATGTTGTAATTATAGCGTGTCACAGCACGGTAATCACTGTGTTCCAGCAGACTTCAGTGTCATGTGTATCAGTGTCCCCTCATTGAAAAATGGTGGCAGGGGCACTTTAACTAAAGCTTGTTTGATGAACTTTAACTAAAGTGTCCACTGCCATTTTTCAGTGCAGGGACACTGATGCACGTAATGCTCTGGGCGCTTTAATTAGAATGGCTCTTGGACCTATTCTAATGAAAGTGGCCCCTCCCCCCAGCATGTGTATAAATGCCCCTAGATTGAAAATGTAGGCTTGTTAATGTAATACAATTTTTAGTCCTTATTAGAAACCAGTTGAAAATCAGATGCAAAAAACTACTTTCATATTTCTAGTTCTTTAATTTCACGATATGAACCATAAAAATACAACAGGCCAAGGTGCAGCAATAGAAGCTTAGGTTAGATATTAGTGAAAAATCTCTCTCAGTAGGAGACTAATGAAGCACTGAACCAGGCTACCTAGAGAGGTTGTTAAGACCACCCTTCTCCATCCTTAGAGGTTATAAAGACCAGGGTAGACAAAGCCTTGGCTAGGAGGATATAGTTTGGGATGGTTCTGCTTTGAGCAGGGGGTTGGACTAGATGACCTCTAGAGGTCCCTTCCAACCCTAAATTTCTATGATCCTATGACATTTTCTATGATACTTCCAATGGAGTTACACCAGGCATGAGGTTGCTTTAAATTCTTGAATTTTAAATTCCATAGCATAAATAGTTTCAACAATGCAGAAAGAAGACCTAACATGACTAATACTTAATAATAATAATAATAATAATAAAATATATTTTCCCTTTTATTAATGTGCCTTTTCCTTGTGGAAAATGTCTGGTGAAACTTAAGAAATGTGTATTCGTGCTACAGATCTCTTTAAGACTGTTAAAAACAAAGCAAACAAAACAACCCCATTTTTATTAAAATGAAAATATTTTTAGAATAATTTCCATAGATTTCTTTTCATTTGAACACTACTATATTTATTAGGAATTTTCCATAAATGTTCTATTTCCTTCTTATAGGAAAGAAGTCCAAATTTACTATAAATTTCCCTTTTCAGTCTGTGACTGGTAATTTTGGATTTTTTAAGTTATCTTGTTCCTGAATTCAGCAAGTAATACCAGTTCAGCATAACTTTAGATGACAGATATCTACACAGACTGCAGTTTCCTCATTCCTGGAAGGGAGTCTGTCCCATAATAATTAGACTTGATACTTGTACTAGTTTCATTGCATGTCCATCTGTTATGATGGCATTCTGCCCACTCACAAGATGTTATGCCAGTTTCAAATAGGCATATGTGCCAACAAATATAGCTGTAGAAGGATAATGTGTGGGATGCAAAAAAAGTGACATCGACTCCAAAAGAAGATAATCTTGATAGCAAACAATTCCAAATAAAGAACAATGCTTTGGTGCAAGAGTTCGCATCTCTTGGCACATGTGCTGGAAACACTGCATACCATGTTGTGAATAATCAACAACCCCTTTTGCCTTCACATTTCATTTCTGCATTTGGAGAAAGCTAGCATGGCAATTGATGGTCTTTTCATTGTATTTATGGATGCCAGTGCTGGAAATTCAGTTGAAAGCCAAATTCTGAAGCAAAACAACAATGAATTAAAGGGAAGTTTTGTCTGAGTTAATACCACCAAGGTTTAACACTTTTACTTTATCATGAAGCAGACAACTCTCATCTCAGCTTCCTTTTGCTTGGTTTTCCAAGGAGGGTCTCATGACAGAACCTAGCAGAATGCATCCCACGGTATATTTGCTTTGTCCCCGAAGAATGTTTAACAGGATCAGGCCTCAGACTACCTATTGATTCAGAAAATAGTTGTAAAATAGTTTTTGAAATACTGGTGTGTATTGCTAATTGTAGTTCAACACACTAAGCAACTCAGAAGATGTGACAGCCTAAACTCTGGCATCCTACTGTGCAACTAGACAGGGGTTTACTAAATTTTCTTATACCGGATAATACTTAAACATTATATCATAGCAACTTAGTTAACATAAATGACTGTCAACAAGTATAGGAATATTTGGCACAACACATTTCAAAAAGGTATGAAATCAGTGCATAAATAAAAGAAATTTTCCACTATTCTGTTCCTCGCACTTTTTCATTAGCCTTAGAAAGGTGATTTTTGCTTTATATTGTTGACAACAATGGGTTTTTTCTCCCACTGAAGTCAGCAGCAATGTGCCAATATATACATAAAAGATGGCACTCCCCTTACATTGAGGGAAATTCCTGAATAAAAGGGAAAATCTTCCTTTATTTCCCACAAAATTGGTATTTTTTCTCCCTTCATGAATAATCACTTTCAAAGCCTCCTGACTACTTGGTGATAGTCATATCACTAAAGCTGATTGAATTGCTTCCATTCAAACTGTTTTTCAGCAGG
>NW_005843031.1:201775-245001 GCF_000455745.1 Alligator sinensis
CAGCAGGAAACTAGATTTTTGCCAAAACAAGTATTTCTCTTGCACAGAAAACCATAATTTTTGTTAAAGTATTACATCTCAACACTCAATTTCCACAAAAAAAACCCAAAATAAATGGAAAGTGTATTTTTCCAGCAAAAATTTCCATGGGAAAAAAAAACAGTATTTCAGTTCAGCTCTCAGTTATCACATCATCCCTTTATCACAATCAAGCTCAAGCTCATTCTTGCTTTGTAGACAGCCACTCTGTGAGGGAGGAGGGAAGGGTAATTTTGGCAAGCAGAACTCACCCTGGCAGAACACTGAGCTCAATCCTACCACTGTATGCTCAGTTCCTGCTTCCTGAGAGATGCATTTGGTTTCTGATCCTCTGTAGCTAGGCTGACGAGATGTGAATGTTTTCATTGAATCAAATAAAATAAAATTGCATTTTCCCATGTTAAGCTGAGGATTGCACCTAGAGTAATATAGTGCCAGGGAATACAGTGTCACCATTTGACAAAGCTCTCTCACAAAATTGATGCCCTACCCCTCACGATAAACTCTGTGTCCCAGATATTTATCTATTTACTGTTACTTACTTGTCGGATTGTCAAGAGATGTAGCATGTTAGGCATTCAGATCGCACTGAGTTCCAAAATGATTTGGGGCATCTATCTGCCTCAGGCTCCTTGAAAATCAGTCATAATCACATTTACATTACAGTAATGTTCATTTATATATATCACAGTAATGCCTCGAGGCCTCTACCAGGTTGGAGCTTCAGTATTGTAAGTGCTGGAAAACATGCTAGGAACTGTTTTTACTTGCTGCTTTAAATCTATGATTATCATACTGGTATGATGCTACAATTTTCCATTTGAATAATTTTTAAATGCATTTGTTAGCAATGAAGACTTCTCCTAAAAACTTTGGAATTGATTCTCATTAATGATAAGACCTTTTATTTTACATTGCTGTAGCAGACAAAGTACAGCTTAGATTAAATATTCACATCCATTTTAAGGCCCTTTTACAGAAATAAAGTGATGTAAATGAGAATCAGGCCCTTTACATTTTTAAATATCTGCAATGCTGGTCTCAAAGCACCTTCCACAATAAGGTCTTAGTTCATAACTTGTGTTTCTCAACCACCACAGTAGTACAAATAATAAATCATAATAGTTGCAATAAGGTACATTTCAAGGTAAAACATTTATTCTTAAGATTTTTATGAGTCCTGGAAATGATTAATCTCTGTCAGGACTGATTTAGCTCTTGTCAGGAATGGGGTACCGTACAGCAAAATCATGGATATGCTCAGTTTTCTGTATAGCTGGGTTCCAGAATTGTACAAAGAAGGTTCCCATGCACAGCATATCTTTGCAGAGTGTGTAAGTGAATTATATATAATTTATAAGAGACAGTTTGAATCCTAAATATAAAAATGCAACTCTGAATAGACTTTTCTGTCACATTTGAAATATGGATAAATCTTTCTTACCAGCTATATTCTGCAACCATGAAATAGGCTAAGACGACATTTAAGTGTTAGTTAAAAAATAGATGCAATTTAGAAAACTAGCCAAGGTTATGAGTCTTAACAAGTGAAAAGGATTAATGACAGTGAATACTAAGAAAACATGATTATTCAGCATCAGATCCATACACAGCTGTGCCTCATAACAGCAGTATGTTTTCCCTAGTTTACAAAATGCAGGAGGCAGTTTGCTTCAGTTTCTCAGGGTAAAAAGAAATAGTATAAAAATACATTCTGTTTCTTCTCACAAAAGAACTCCATATAATCCAATAATTGGTTCAAGAGATTAGCAGACCCTCTATGATGATGCTTTATTACTGTGTAGCTGCTGTGGCTAACAGATATTCATCAATGGGTAGAGACTGACATTCACACTATAGATTGACCTTCGCACAATACATTCCAATGTTCCTGCAAGCCCTGGAATTTACAAGGCTATTATTTAGTCTATATATTTAATTCTCTCCAGGTTTATAAAAAAAAATATTTTCCAAGGTTTATTTTTGCAATTTAAACTCCTCAGTTGTGACAAACATTCTATATGCTGTCTATCCAAAAAAAAAAAAACAACCCCAAAAATCCACCTCCAAAACAGAAATGGGCATTTAGCTATGTGGCTCTTTTGTGGCCAGTTAACTGGGAGAAAGCTGTAAAACAGTTTACAAATAGCATTAAAAAATAAAGAATCAATGCTGTGGGGTTTTTAAGAATGTCTTCAACAATTGTTCAAGATAAGAAATGCAAATAGCCAACATTGGTACAGTAGAATATCAATACCATTGTAACAGCTGTAACTAAATATAAATTTGGCTGGGGAAAATGTATTTTTGTAATGCATAACAATACATATTCATATGATTAAAATACTGCTAATTTCTGCCTCAAGTAATTTAGAGATTTTTTGAGCTGAAAGACTGCCTTCTTATGCCCCCTTTCTGCTGGAATAAAGAGATCTTAAACCTCAGTATCTCAACTTATCATTTGTAGTAAAAGATGAAGGCGCTGTAAGTAGGATCAGTTATAACATGCATCAGTGGCATCACCAGGAAGACAGTTTGTAAAAAAATAAAAACAGTCTTATATCTCTATATTTACACCTGCATGCACTTAATAATTATCGATATAGGTACTTGTATGCATGCATGTGTGTGGCTTTTGTAATCTGTAAAGGTTCTTGGCCTGTGAACTCTTCCAAAGTTTGTCATTAAGCAGAATGCAAAGGGCAATGGCTGTAACTTAATATAGATATGAAGTATGGCAATGAATCAGTTAGGGGTATATTCTACATCTTGTTGAGGCACAGTAGTTCCATAACATTACTGAAAGACCTGTTTGCATATGGAGAAAAGCATAAGCCAGTAGAATTTTACCACATCACTTTCCCAAAATGTAGCTGCTACCAATAGAAATGCACAGATCCAAAAACGTATGTAAACCAAGGCTAGACCCATGGTCACTAGGGGTGTGAGAAGTGGGCCCTATTCAATTCAGATCTGGCCTGAATCAGGGACAATGATTCAATTTGTTGATTCGCATCACTGTCCCCAATTCAATCCGAAACTGAAGATCTGATGCTGATTCAGAGAATCAGCGATTCAGACATAGACACAGCTTTAAAAGTTTTTCTACATACCTTGAGGTAGCAGGCATGGCTTGTGAACACTGCAATGATGGGGTGCATGGAGCATCCCACAGGAGTGTGATGGAGACCTCCACATGCTCCATGGTGAACCCAGAAGTGGACCAGAAGTACTTCCAGTCCACTTCTGGGTCTGCTGGGGAGCGCACTGGGGGGCCCCCGCACCTCCCCAGCTTGGTGATCAGCCACAGGGGGACCCCAGATGCCCCCCCAGACCCAGGAGGCACTAGTCACTGAGCCAGGGAGGACGGAGGAGAGGGGGTGTGGAGTGGACCTGGAAGTGCTTCTGGTCCACTTCCAGATCTGCTGCCGAATGTGTTGGGGAATGTGGGACAGTTCATGTGCCTCAGCATCTCAGCACTCATGAACCCCTGCTACCTAGAGATATGTAGAAAAAACATTTAAAGCTGTCTCTATGTCTGAATCTCTGAATCTTCCTGAATCTCTCCAAATCGATCAGAAACTGAAGCCTGCTGCTGGCCAGGCTCTGAGCAGCCAGCTAGGCACTGCTGGTGCCCAGGTAAGGCTGGTAGGGCCAGCACAGAAGCTGGGCCCCACCTTGCCTACCCCACCCAGGTCCCTTTGCTGTGCACCAGAGTGCACATCCAGGGGCATGCCTGGGGACAAATAGCAGCAGCAGAAATATGTACCACTGTTATTTGTCCCATGGGAAATGTATGCCCCTGCACATGCAGACTCATCGGGACATGCCCCATGAGTCATCACTCCTGTCCTTGTGCTGATTAATGGTGTATATACCAGTGTACAGGTAGCAGAGTTACAACAGGTACAGAAACATTACTGTCAGTAAATTTTAGACAGGAGTTAAAGTTTGCAAGCTGAATTTATATATTATTTCTCCTGCCTACTATATTAAATACTAGAAAGTGAAGTGTGGCTACAGAACACAAGAGTTCAAGGGGAAACTAATAATTTCCTCTCACATAGGTCTTTTAGCATCAAACTGGCCTCCCTTAATTGCAGCTGAGTAGGATAATTCGAATCAAAAGTCAAATCCTAATTTAGTAAATTAATAGTTCCATGGAAATTAATGGAACTGACTTATACTAGTTCAGGATTTATTTTATTTTATACTAGTTAAAATTTATTCTATATGCAGAGTAACATACTGTTCTCCAGGAACATGAGTAAGGAAAGTAAATTATGCTCTTCATTATTCATTGTTTAGCATAGTAACAGTGTAAATGTCAAAAATGCATGTAAAATATAATCAGTGGAGAGGAAAATGGCAGGAAGTTTAGATTAAACTGATCTGTTAAGGGCCATTAAGTTTGAATACTCCAAAGATGAAATTACCTGGAGTATTTTGCTTTGTAAAGCCTGTAACATCACCAGGAAGAGGCTTTCTGACCTAGGGAAATGACCTTCATGCTGCTCCAGCAAAGTGCTCTCTGACTGATTAGGAATGACAATGACAAGTCATAGAAAAAATAAACAAATCCTTTACTGATCTGGCCCATTAGTCACTTCCAGCTAGTCCTGGTTTCATAACAGTCCCCTGGCTCAACTGTAGCATTCTACACATTCCTTTATCCATGCTGCTATCGTATTAGTGGATAAGAGGCTTCTCTAGTAAAGCTCACTATCTTCATCTACTGTGAAACCAGGATAAGATCTTCATCTGCCATAATACCAGAAATAAAACTCTTTCACTTGAACATAAACATATTTTCCCTTTACTATTCCCATATCTCCAGCTCAGTAAATTGGCGGTGTTGCCTTGCAATCAATTTCAAACCATGTTCTACTAAACCTTACACACCTTTCTACTAAACCTTACAGTAGGCACTATTAAAAAAATCAACATCCTCTTATGTTTCCTGCACAGCATTGTTTGAGGCTTCACAATTATTTACAGTTCCATGGTGAAAGTCATATTACCATGCAGTATATCTGTATATGACAATGGATTTCATTGCATAGTACTGGAAAAAAAATATAACATGAGAAAAATCAGAAAAAATGGTGCAAGGCTTTTGGTTGTAGCTGTGTTGGTCTAAGAACATAGGCAGGCAAGCTTCTTTGGGTAGATGTGATCTCTTTTATTAGACTAACTGAGTCATTGCAAAAAAAAGTTATTTGCAAGCTTTCGGGCATAAGCATTCTTCTTCAGGCATAGGGAATCTCTGCTGTTTTGATATCTCCAAGAAATGAAAGAAGCTAAAAATGTGACAGGATGTCAGTGAGAAATAGGTGGAAATTAGGAAAACAAAGGGTAGAGAAGGGAAAGGGGAAGAGGGGAAACGAGGAGGGAAATAATGCCAAAGCTAAGTAAGGGAAACTCTACTGTCACTGAGTTCGCCAAGGTAGAAAAGAGGCAGTCTGTGGAAAAAATGAATAGCTGGAAATTAAGAAGACAAAGGGTAGAAAAGGAAGGGAGGTAAACAAGGGGGGAGGTGGGAAGGAGAAAAATGTAAATGGTAAGGTCAGGCAGGTACCTGGTGAATCAGATATCAGGCAGGTTGTAATGTATCATAAATACAATGTCTATCTTGAGTCCATGATTTTTGTATCCAGTAGATTTAGGAGGTGATGTTTGTAGTCTTGTCTACAAAAGGTGTTTTGTAAAGTTCCCTTTGAGGATTACAACTCAGAAATTGGAGGAGAGTGATTGTCTTGTGAGAAGTGTGCACCCACAGGTAATTGGATATTTTTGCCTTTGATTAATTTGCGGTGTGTGTTCACTCTGGAGCCCAGGTGTTGTTTGGTTTTGCCTACATATTTTCCATCAGGGCATTTGGTGCACTGGATAAGATATATAACATTTCTGAAGATGCAGGTGTAAGATCCAGGAATGGTGGTAGTTCTGTTGTGGGGTGTGATTATTGTGGGAGTGGTGGAGATGTGTTGGCAGGTTTTGCATTTCTTGTCCTAACATGGTCTGGATCCATTAGGTATGGTTTGGGTCATAGGGAGTTTGCTTCTAGTGATGTGGTTAACGAGGTTTGGTGCTTGTTTAAAAGCTAGGCTGAGTGGTTTTGGAAATAACTCTTTAAGAATTGGGTCTTCTTCTAATATGCGTTACAATTGTTTAAGGATTTTTCGTGTAGGTTCCATGGAAGGGTGGTATGTTATAACTAATGGTGTGTGATTCATGAGGATTTTCTTTTTGTACTGCAGCAAATCGTTGCATGGTATCCGGGTGACTCTTACAAAAGTACAATCTCTCTCTCTCGAGTAGTGTCCTTGTTGGGTGAAAGGCCTTTTGAGATTTTTGAGGTGATGATCATGAGTATTCTCCTCGGTGTAAATTCAATGGTATCTGAGTGCTTGACTGTAAATTACAGCTTTCTTGATTTGTTTACAGTGATTACTGGTTCTACTTGCTGTGGTCCTATTTAGTGCTGGACTTCCTTGGTGTGTTTCGGGTGATTGAATTTTTGGTGGAAATCAATCAGAGACTACAGGGTTTCAGTCCAAATGATGATGATGTCATCTATGTATCTCAGGTACAGCATGGTTTTGATGGTGAAATTCTTGAGGAACTCTTCTTTCAGATGGGCCATAAAAAGGTTGGCATATTGCAGGGCCATTTTGGTGCCCACAGCTGTGCCCATGGACTGGAGGAAGTGTTGGTTGTTGAAACTGAAATTGTTGTGTGTAAGGATGAAGTATGTAAGTTCAGTGATATCCTGAGGTTGGTACTCTGAGTTGTAATATCATTCTTGGAGATATGTGAGGCAGGCTTAGGTGCCATCCTGGTGTGGGATGTATAAGCTAGTGACATACATGGTTGCTAGGAGGGTATTGCCAGGAAGATTGTCTATGTTTTTGAGTTTTTGCAGAAAGTCTGTTGTGTCTTGGATAAAACTCGGTCTTTGCATGACGAGCAGTTTTAGGATGGATTCAATGAAACATGATATTACTTCCATTAGGGTTCCATGGTTGGAAATGATAGGTCTGCTGAGGTTCCCTTGCCTATAGATTTTAGGGGGCACTTAAAAAGTCCCTAAGATTGGGTAGTAGAGGGATCAGGGTCTGAAGTTTTTCTTGTAGTTAAGATAGAAATTATGTGATGGTGGTTTTGAGTTTTGAGGTGAAAAGGAGAGTTGGATCTTCCTTTAGTTTTCTATGGTAGGTAGTGTCAGAGAGTTGTCTATTGGCTGCTTTTATGTAGTCTCCACAGTTAAGGATAACTAAGGCTCCTTCTTTATCTGCTTGTTTTATTACTATTTTGTGGTTGGATCTTAGAGGTTATATTGGCCCTTCTTTCTCAGGCAGAGGATGTTATAGTGTTTTTTGCTGTTGAGTATTTCATTGTTGATTTTTTCTTTAAAGGAGTCAATGTAGCAGTTGAGGTTTGAATTTCATCCACTGTAAGGTGTCCAATCTGAGGTTTTTTTGGATTTCATCCAAACAAATGTGTCGTGTGATAACATCGATGAAAAATTGATGCCAACATTTTTTTTTTAAAAACCCCTCAGATTGGACACCTTCCATGGATGTCACTAACTTATACACCAACATCCCACACCAGGATGGCTTCCAAGCCTACCTCTTATCTACAAGAGTGAGATTACAACTCTCAGGACTGAGAGTGTGTGGCACAGGCATTCCCCATACACATGTAGCAGCAGCACAAGTTGTGCCACTGCTTCTTCTCCTTGGGGAAAAAAAGTCCACACTTGTGTGGATGCAGCCATTATAGAAAAATTACAGTCTACTATACCTATTAGAGGTCATTCTGATAACTCTCACAAATATCTAGGCCAGTAACCGAAAGATATTGAGGGTGCCTGCACATGTGCTTTAAAGCTCAGTAGCTCATTTTACTGTGCATTAAAGTGTCATGTCAAAACCCTGTCAAAAAACATTAATGCACAGGAACAATAGGCAACTGTGCATTAAGTACCGCTAAAAAAGTGTGCATTTTTGCTACTGCGCATTAGTGCACCCTAATGCACATTTCTTTAGTGTCTTACAGGGCACCTTTACACATGCTCTGGGGGTAGGCGAGTGGCACTTTAATTAGAGTGGCTCACAGAGCCGTTCTAATAAAAGCACCACCGCATCTCCTGAATCAGTCTCCCTGTGCATAAAAATGGCAGCAGGGGCTCTTGAACTGAAGCTCATTCGAGCTTTACTTCAAGCACTCCTACCACCGTTTTTAAGTGTGGGGATGCTGATACATGAGATGCAGGCAGCTACTGGAACATAGCAATTGCCACTCTTCAGCAGACTCGATTAATCAAATCTGCTCCAGCACGCTGGATCAGTCTCTGCACTCATGTATAGACACCCAGAGGTACTAAATTTATTAGGCAGTAGCAAAAGTGCATTCATGAATGTAGACATGCCTACAGTATAATAAAAGGCAGTAACATCTCCCGCTAAAAACCTTATTCAAACTACTTTGACTGTTACACAGTCTATATCCTATTGCCCATCTCCTTGTGAATTAGGTTATAGTTAAGTTGTTAGGCTAAATTTTCTAAAAAATTACAGATAGGTTTAGCTGCATGACTCCCATAAACATTCACGGAAGCTTCATTCTTAAATCCTGCTTTGGAAACTAATATGACCTACTATTTGGAAGGGACCTGTTTACAGAATGGATTGGACAAATCCAGTGGTGAGGCCTAGCTGTGAGACAGTATCAATTATTCTTCAGAAAAGATAATTAGTGCATAGGATTACCTATCCAGACTTCACAAAATGAACTGACATTTTAGAGAAGCAGTTTTATCCCTTGGCGGGTGATTATATTAAAGATAATCTTAGTGATTGAGTACCCTTCCTGCAGGACAATCTTGTCAAAAGCCCTTATTCACCTGAGGAATGGTTTTCTATAATACATTTCATAACTGAATTCTAACCATACATTAAGAAAATGACAGAAACACTATTCTCTTTTGGCTGATATCTGGGTAACATAACAACTGAAATGTCTCCTAGTAACTCTCTTTTGGAAAAAAGATCATTCCAGAAACAGGTTGAATGTCCCTGTTACTTTAGCCATTTAAAATAACAATACATTAATTTCTATCATTATTTTAACAAAATAGCACTTCTGCAGCAAATACATCATAATTTAATTGAAATCGAGGCACAAATTGCACACATTTTCACTAGGAAGCTTTTAATGATGGTTCATTTGGTACAACATTTTAAGTATTTCCATTAATTGTTTATATCTCCCCCCTCCTCCCATATAGCAAAAAGGGAATTCATCAGGACAAGGAGGGCACATCTACATGAGACATTTACTGCAGAGTTGCCTAATTAGCACTGCAGTAAAGTCTCAGTGCCTATATGTGCCGTCCTATTAGGCCACAGGAAACTAATTAACTCCATTGTGGGTTAGTACTTGTAAATACAAGTACTGTCCTGTGGTGGTATTCTTAAGCGCACAGCAACACATGTGTAGAAACTGATACGGCTGGCTGGGGCATGAGGGTGCTTCAGTGTGAGGCTGCCTGCTGGCTAGCCCCATACTGGAGTATCCGTGTGTCCCAGTCATCCACTCGGCAGCACCTTGAGCTGGGTTAGAGCAGCCCTGGGCTGGCAGACTGATCTCCAGGGCCTCCTGCCAGCTGGGGCTGCTTCATCCTGGCTCAGCATGCTATGGTCCTGGGTACATGTGAAAATACAGCACCTGAGCACAATAAACTCTGATGCAATATATGCCAGAGTTTATTCATTCATTAATTTTACATGTAGAAGATGTGCATGGATAGTATTATTCTGAGTCTAGCATTAGAGGGCCTTAATCCTTATAGAAAAATAACATTTCTTAGAACTTTTAAGCACAGTATTTAAGGACCAGGTCAGAATAGGAGTAAAATTCTAACTCCACTGAAGTCACTCATAAAATTCCCATGGACTTAACTGAGGTTGGGATTTCACCCTTGCAATTTCTGGTAATTATTCACAACATGTTATGTAATGTTATAGTTCATAATCTCTGAGTTCTTTGTTGTATGGGAATCATAATGCCTTCTTTGGGAGTTTCAAGTTCAGAAAATGTAAATAATTAAACCTCACAACATTATTTTGCAATGGTTATTCAATGTAGGTACATCTTCCAGAACCTCAGTAACATAGAGGAAACAGGTGGGGCATGATCTCTAAGAAATACCTAGCACCTGTCTCTTTCACTCATAAAGGAGTTTCAAGTATTCACTATCTTAAAGAGAGGGCGTATAAACAGGAACTAATGCTAGAGTTTCAAAGAAGAAAGGAAGTGCACAACATTCACTGTGGGCTTTATCCAAAGCCAAATGAAGACAATGGAAGGCTTTCAATGGCTTCAATAGATTTTGGATCAGACCCATAGTTTCATTTTGCAGCTCTCAGGAGTACAAACTAATTTGCTTTGGAGTAGTAGATGTTCAGTACATTTGAAAATCAGAGGATCTGAGCTAAATACTGGGTGTTAATAATTTACAAGATAGTTATAAAATTCCTATATGCATTCCCTTGCCCTATCACATGCGGGTTAGGATGTATGGACATCCTAAACCATGCACTTCCATCCTCCTTTAATATGTAAATATAATTCCCTCCCCCACTCCATCCAATTAATTATTTCGGCAATGATGCCAAAATGTCCTCTGAAATATTTATTGCTTATATGATGCCTGATTAGCAAAGATCAAGTAAAATATGCCCCCTTCTTTCATTTAACAAAGCTTTAAGTATTTGTATTCATGGGCATAAAGGAAAACTTGGCAAATGAATGACCTTGTGGTAAGATTTGTGTGCCTCTGTGGCCATTTGGCTTGCATGAATATCCTTTTTTGACCATAAAGGAAACTTTTACACATGGTTGTCTGTGAAATGTTCCCAAGTCTTTATTCACAAACATAAGAATATACTCCTCAAGGGCATTCTAAAATGAGAACTCAGTGAAGTTATACAATTGTTTGTGTTGCTACGAGATAACACAAAAAATAACATTTCCAATTGTTCTTATTTCTTATGGAAATTGTAGCTGCTAGTGACTAAGAAAAGACAAACATATCATAATGAAAAGCAACCTAAACTGCTGGCTATGAATATGCTGTGCAAGGAGGCAGTGATGTAAGGGCTTTACTCATGAATCCTCCCATACACCCCTGGAGGAGAATAAGGAGGAGGAAGGAGAATTCTTATGCTCATGCATTGGCAAAAACTGCACCAGACGCAAAACTGCAGCTTCTGGACTGCTGCTTCCTTTCTTGCATGGATAGGAATACTAGTGCAGAGGTGGGAAGGATACCTGGGTAGGTAGGCCAGCACTGTGCTGGCCCCATCAGCCTTACCTAGGATCCTGGGGGCCTCCTGGGGTTGCAGCTGTGGCGATCCTGCCTCTCAGAGCCTGGCCAGCAGCCAGAGAACATGGACCCAGCTGGCCAGGCTCCAGTTTTGGGCAGCACGTGTTGCCCTGCTTTTTGTTTGCACAGGTTTTTATGGACCCCAGGGTCATCCTCCCCCCCACCTCCATTCCCACACTGCTACCGTGAAGCATAGAGAACACCTGAATATGTGGTGCTGCTGACATGTCTGTGGCGCTACATACTGCATGGCCGTGCTTGTCTGGATGTGGCCAATGAGGCCAGGAAGGGAAGTAAGGAGTAACAGCTCTGGTGAACTGGGCCCAGGACTAATAAGGCTGGGTGTCTAATAGAGCAATTAGCTGCCCTGGTCACTGGGTATAAATTACCCAGTCACATACGTGGAAGGAGACTGGGCTTGGAGATATAAGCCCAGTCTCTGCCTGTGCAGGGGGAAGTCCCTGCCTGCAGCAGAGACTGAGGGGTTGCTAGAGACAGACAGACAGGCAGTCAAGCTACCCAGGAGAGCTGGGGAAGGAGACTACTATGTAGTTAGGACCTATGGAAATCTTTACCCCAAGAAGGAAGCTTATTTGTGTTATGAAGCAGCTGGCTTGTGCTTTTGTTCTGTTTATACTGGAGGACCAGATTGTGGCTAGAAGCAGAGGCATCCATGAACAGGGGATACCTGTGTGGCACTCCCATGTTACTTGTGTCAGGAGATAGCCATAACCTAAAGGCTAGAGAGTAGCACTGAGATTGAGATGTCAGGAGAGGCAGCTGCCAAAGCAGGGCCAATACCCAGGAGTTGAAGTCTTAAATTGGCTAAAGGTGTGGCCAGAGAAAAAGGGGGGCATGGCTATGACAGCTGAGGCTCCGACAAGTCCTCAGAAGCCTACGGGAGTGCCCCTTAAAGGATGTTTCCTCAGCCTGATGATGGGTATTTATACCCAAAAGTTTGCAAAGGAGAATTTTTCCAACTATTTGAATTGGTCTAATAAAAGATATCAGATTTACACAAAGAACCTTCTCTGCCTTAAAGGCAAAGCACTCAAAGGGGAATACAGTCCCCAGGCAAAACAACCAGCAAAGTTACTGCCAGCCCTGGAAACTGCCTCCTTCAACAATGAATACAATAAGATCAAAGGCATGGCAAGTGAGAAACTGGAGGTGAGGTGGGTCAAAGGTAGGGGCAGCTCAGTGCTGGGATAGCATCACTTCCAAAGGTACCACACATGTAAACATAAAAGAGTATATCTACACTTTCTCCACACTACTTTTGAGACTGCCCCCCACAATAAGTTTTACTACCTGCTCTGCACCCTACAAACCTGAATATATAGCAGTGAAGATATTCTGGAGTAACCCTCTTCTACCTCCTGTCAAGATCTTGAGGGACTGAACATCCTCATCACCATTTTTGGACTGTATGCAGTGGGAGCAGATGGATGAGGCTTGTAACTCACAGAAGTCCTGGAGTTCTATCATGGAGACAATATAGACACACTTAATGTGTCCATTTGATTCCCACATAAATATCTAAAGCAGAGGCTAAGGAAGCTTTCCTTGCAGAGCATCCTAATTATTCTATTATAATGCTCCACTCCAAGTGAAATAAGGTTTCATAAAGGCCTGGTGCCTTTACATTGGCTTGTTGCCCATCCACCAGTCCAAAGGGATTCAGAAGGAGGTTATGGAGGAATACAGAATAGATCTCTGTAGCTAGCCACCACCAGTGGTCATTGCTTAATACTTTTTAAAGGGGACATGGAAACATAGTTGGGCTAGGGAATCTCAGGAATGGTTTTTGAACCTCTTGGGGTCATCAAGAGAATGATAAACTTTGACCTAGTCCCACTAACCTCCCACCTATTCCTCAAATGACCAGCTTAACTACATTCCTCTAACATTACATGTCCCATCTAAATCTAGTAGAGCAAAGAACCATATTAGAGAGACAGTGTCTGAGCCTTTCTATTCCATGAAAACAGAGAGATCCTCAGATCTTCACATGTCAGTCAGGATCTACACTTCCAGCCTAGAAAAAGTCCACTGATATTACTAATGTCATTACCATTCAATTCTTTTAAAGTGTGTTTATACTCACTCTCATCATGTGTAGTTATAGCTGAGTTGTTTACTTAACATTGCAAATCACTGATCATACCTCCCAAGGTAGCTGACAGAAGGAAGTGTGTCCCATATTTCTTGATAAGATTTTCTGTGATCTGCTGAAGAGTTGGGCGACGTCCTAGTAGTCTTATATTGCGGAAGAATTCAGGGGCAAGAGGAAGTGGAGAACCAAGGAAATTTCTTCTTTCAACAGCTAGATTGTTTACTTTCCAGCGGCCAAACTCTCTGCAAAGCAAAAAGATTCTCATTCAGAAAAGTATCATTCAGACAAATGTTTTCATTTGCCAAACACACCGCTCTACTGTCTAGCTTGGGGCAACAAGCTTCCCTTGTGATACACTGTCATGTGTTATATACATAGGACAAGCAACAAGTATTATTTATTGGAAGTGGGAAGAATACTCTATAGCAAAACCATCAGCTGGCAAACAAAAAAAAGCCACTTAAGGCACTGTAGTGCCTATTGCTTTAATTCAAGCTGTGATATGACCATAATTCCAGAACAACTTGATTTTGTTAGGGATGTAATATAAATTCAAAATTATATACTAGGTTCGACATAGGTGCAGAAGGTGGGTTTTTTAGCACTTTGTGAAGAAGATTATGTATCATCCTTAAAAAAATATACTATGTTGCAATTACTTTTGCACAATATACCTCTTGTCTACTCTAACTGGCTACTTTAAAGGAGTTAGAAACAGTCAGACCATATTTGGCGAAGCAGTGATTGGTTTACTGTTGCATGATCTCATTTCAGCAGGGAGAACCAAAGTAATGCCAACTCTCATGAAAAAAATCACAGAACTCCTGATTTCTAAGTCAATTAACTCTGACTCATGATCTCCTGATAGAGATCAAATCTCAGGACTTTTTCTTCTGGCACATGTAGAGAGCACCAAGCTGGCAAGTCTGTGGAAGGGAACGGGATGTGGGTGGGGGGCAGATCAAGGCTCCCATGGGGGAGGGGGGGAAGTAAGGCAGGAACTGGGGTGAATAGGGCCCTGGGGGCCAGGGCGAATCATACAACAGAGCTGTGGGCAGCTGTGTGTGTGTGTGTGTGTATCTGTGTCTGCCCCTCATTCCCAAACCACAGCCCCTCCCCACCCCAGTGCTGTTGGTGGCCCTTACTTCTGATCCACAGTACCCCACATCCTGCCAGGGTGTGTGGGGACCCCCTTCTGCGGGCTTCAAAACACACACCCATGCCCACAGCCCCCCACACGTAGCACCCCCACAAGTGTGTGTATGGAGACCAATACACACACTTCAAAAATAGCGTCCTGTGATTTACATGCCAAATCTCTTGATTTTTAAGAGTTTGTCTCATGACTTTTGCCATGGTGGGGTTGGCAATACTGGAACCATAATCAATATATCCAGCGAAGTGACCTCCAGTGCCTCTGATGTTTAGGGGGCTGTTGTCCCTCATTTTGACACATATGGTTGACAGACCACGTTCAAAACACAGTAAGCTTTTTCCAGTCAAGAAGTAAACTAAACCATTAAAATAAACCCCCTATGACGCAAGCTAGCTTCTCCACTCTGCTATAAATCAGTGATAGCACTGAAAGCAAACAAGTAAATTAGTTAGTAATAAACACATATTTTATTCATTTACCTACCAATTAAGATACTGCTTAGAGTTATTAGCAGAAGGACTCATTGTCCTCAAAATCTAATCAAGGAACTGTATTTTTTAGCATTCGCAGTAGCTTTGTTTTTTCTGGAGCAAACTGATAGTTACTTTGGTTGCTTCAGAGTCCAGTCAGAATCCAGTTTGTGGCTACTATGCTGAAATAGCATATGGGCTGCTGTTTATTTACTGCTTTTAAGGGAAAAGGAAGTGTTACTTGGCTGGATATGTCAATTATGGTTCGCCCTCCTGAAATGAGGCCATAAAAAAGCAAATAGTTTAGTATGTTTGAAAGGCTATACAGAAGGTCCCAGCTAAATAAATGAGTAGCATCTATTTAAAACAAAAAGTAAAGGTCCAAAATACAGGGAAGGAGTAACACTGTGGGCTATACAAGAAGAGATATACACGTACACATACTTACATACACACATACATACATACATACGTACGTATACACACACATACACACACACAGTGGGCTATACAAGAGGAGATACACACACACACACACACACACACACACAATATCTCCTCCTGTATAGCCCGCTGTGTGTGTGTGTGCGTGCGTACATACGTATGTACGTGTGTATGTATGTACATGTATATGTGTATATATATACACACACATACACAAGAAGATACATAATGATGTGCACATGGATTAATAACTGGACTGGCTGTTTGAAATTAATCTTGTTACTCTCATTATATCCTCATGTAATGTCATTAATTTAATTTTCTTTCCTTACTGCTCTGCTGTGGCAATAATAGTGATGCAGTGATGCTTAATATAGAAACAGAAGTATCAAGCTGGGCTCTCCTTTCTAGGTTTCTGTAAAATAAATTGATGCACATATGAAGCTTTACAGTACAAAACTACCAGGAATTTTAAATTATAGGATGGTCTTTAAGTAATTCTACAGGGCTAGGCAAGTAATTAATGTCAACATGTATCCAATTAAAATCAAAATCCATATTGGTTTCCTTGTTTGGTAGAAAATACATTTCCACCACCATTTTTTTTTCCTTTCCCTATGTTTTGGTTTGTGAGATATGGCAGACTGGGAAGTTATATTTAGAATATATATTTCAATGAAAACAAAATATTGCCTTAGAAAAATGGTTTCTAAATCAGGCTTAGAAGACATGAATAACAAATACAGGTTGTATTGCTGCTTTTGCTAGCACATATACTTACCAGTATATCCACAGTTGACTTCCACATAGGCAGAAGAATCTACTTTCAACTATTAATTGCAAGTTAGGTGTGAGACCAGGGAATTGGATATATTTTAAAATATTGGAAGTAACAAGTTTGTAACAAATGATATTTCTGTTCTGCTGAAAAACATGTTGCCTGATCCAAAGTCTTTCCTAATGACTTGAATGGATATTAAACTAGGCTTCCAATAACTGAATTTATACATTGAAAATAAATAAGGCCTGCTAATGTAAACAAAATGAAATACAGAACACAGTTCCATTATAGCAAACCTCACATTCATACAACAGTATCTACATTAAATTTAATACAACCATTGATTGCTGCTGGAGACAGAACTAGGTTCTTAGTTGATATGGATAGGCAGAAGACCCACTGACTTCAGTTTATACCAACTGCTTTTGTTTATCATGTCTTTCACAACCTGCTTTAATTCATGAAAGACATGACTTCTAGTTGACTTAATGTGTATGTACCATGTTGATTTTGTATCATTTTGTAGTTTCTTAACCAAAATAATGAGGTAATAAATGAAACGCCCTACAGTAGTCTGACTATACTACATTGGCAAATTATCACAACTTCTTTTCCACTAAATTTGTAATCTCATTGAAAGAAAAGATTTTAGTTAGCTTGACAAGATTTGTTTTCCTATCCATATGGACTTGAATTAATTATGTTACCCTCCTTTTTTATTATTCATTAATCAAGTCACACATCAGCTGTTCAATTATTTATATGGAGATCAGTATCAGGGTAACAAACATAATTACCCAGGTTGTCCTATTTATTCTTTTAAAGCGGCGTCACATTACATTTATTTCAGTCTTCTAGAACTTCTCCAGCATTCCAAACTAACTGGCAGATTGTTTCTTGGCCAGCTCTTTAAAACTCTTAGTTGCAAGTTATTCATTCTGGCTGATTTACATTGTCTAGATGGGGTAGCTGCTATTTAGAATCCAGAATTATTGCTGGAATGCAAAGAGTGTGATTATCACCACCATCATCATTGTCATGCATACATAAAAATGATTACCACACCTGGCTTTGTCATCAGTTCCTAACTCTGCTATTTTACTACCAACTTCCATGTGTTATACACTTAGATTTATTATACATGTATCAACTCATTCATTCATTTCTTCCATGTATATGTATACACTCATTTATTCATTTCTCCCATGTATAGAAGATTGTATTTATAAAAATAAATGTTTGTTATTACTTTTATTGAAATAGCAACTTCAACTTCCTTTTTAAGAGACTTTTTGTTTTGTTTTGTTTTTTAACCACTTAAGCATGCCTCACTGATTGTGGCAGACCCTAAGTGCCTCATTACATGTTTTTTTGGCAGCTCCTGAAATTCTTAACCCCTGGATCATCTATGCATTACCACCTGAAACTAGTGTTAAGAATTTATGCCACTCAAAATTATGCCACTTTGATTCGTGCTATGCAGCTCATGTTACCCTAAGGTAAGCAAATCTAACACCCCAGCCACCTCCCTCACTGCTCCAAATCCAGTCTACTGCCTTCCTCAGTGCTCCTGATCCCCCTCACTGACCCCCTTCTTCCTCTCCCCACTGCTGCTTATTTGTGGCTGCCTATGCTGTGTCCTCGGTGAGCAGGCAGGGAAGGGTTAACCTGCCTGCCCAGCTGCTACTCTCTGGGCCTGGCTCAGCTCAGAGAAGAGCAGCAGCCCATACCTGTGGTGGCCAGGTATGTAGGTTAACCTTGTCTCTGTCCTGCCTGTGTCCCTGGAACAAACAGTGTGGGCAGCCTCAAGTAAGTCAGGGGGTGGGGAGGAAAAAACAGGGGAGCCCGAGAGAGGGGACAGGGGAAAGCCCAGAACTGAAACAAAGAGGGATTCTTACCTTTCAGTACTCCAGGACCCTGCTGGCCTCAAGAGTGACTGCTCCAAACTCAAGCTAGCACTAACACCAATCAATGTTTGTACAGCTCACAATGTAAGGCGTAGCAAGGCCCTAAGATATGTTTGTGATCATTCATTTAGGTACTGATTTAACTTGCATATAGCCCTTGTTGTTTGATTTTTCTTGAATGTTTGCAAGAATGGATTTTTCATGGCATACTGTTGGTGACTAGCTAGTGATATGATTGATTATAGTCATATGGATCTAAGGGTATCTGTGTATAAATTAGAGTTTTATTTTATTTGTTGCTTTTTTTTTCTCCTGTTAATAACATTTTCAAACATCCAGTGATACAGCAGATATAATGCAATACAACCTCATATACCAGACACATCTCTAAACTGCAAAACAACAAATCACAAATGTAAGCAGTTTATATCTCGCCTATAGTTTGGAAGCTGTTTGTATGTATGATTCATTTGATAACACATTCATAAAATTCAAAGTCAATTTTGCAAACAGACAAAAAGGACTAAATTTCAAACAAATAATTCAACTCCAGAAACAATTATGTTTTCAAGTCTTTTTCTCCACATTCAGTGAGGTTTTATATCTAAAAAAAAAACAAAAATAAAAACCCTGGATATTTTTTGAGAAGAGATTCTATACAAACGTAATGGGGTTGCTGTCTGATAGTCTCAACAGTCACGTCTACCTTTGGGGCCTGAATTTGGGCAGATTTTTTTTTTCTTTTTTCTGGAACTCATGCCCAGATATTGCCAGAGCAACAGGAATTTGTTCCAATTAACTATGTGAAATTCTACTAAGCAACATCAGATGATGGCATTTTATACTAACAATCAAGTAAGTAGTCATTCAATTAAGAATAAAATAACCTAGTTACCTTTTGTTATGACTGGTCTATGTTTTCATTTTTCCCTATTTGAAGTTTAATATTGATTTCAAAGCTTGGCATGCACCCAACACTGATAACAAGGTTGCTCTTTTTTCTTCTTGATTTCTGACAGCTTCTAGAACTTTGCAATAACATTGTTCAGAAGAGACAGTCCCTTAAAGCCATGGCCTCAAAAAATAATTTAATTTCCCTGCTGTCCGTTGCTAGTAGGAGGATCTATTGTCCAGGTTTTGGATGGACCAACTGTATGTATACATAAATAGTGTAACATTATAATTGTTTATATTAATGTAATTTTCATAAACTTTACAAATCTCAGAACTCACTGTTATTAGGATAGGGTAGGATAGGATAGGATTGTAGTGATCTAATAGAGATCAGGACACTCCTGAATGTGGGACTATGTAAGAATAGCCCATTTTATGTACAAACATTGAAAAAAAACCAAAACAACTTCCAGTGGTCAGATCAGCATAAAGGGTCTAAGAGACAATATAACATAAATCTGTATATTTTATACATAGAGGGCCCAGCTGATGAACAGAATTTCTCTATGAATCATATGGAAAACACACCATGATAAAATGTATCTTTAAAAATCCCAACAATTCACAGTATGAAAATGTTTTATGATATATATGCTCTTGTATATTATGACCAATTTTATTATTGATATTAAAGTAGTAAAAAAGAGATATTAGGGCCCTGTTGTACTAATCAGTACATATATGCAAATAGTAATATCTGCAGGGCAGAAGTTGGGAAACTGAGGCAAAGAGAAATTAGTGACTTGCCCTTGGAATTGTGTAGTGGAAATGGTAACTGAACCTTACTCGTCTAAGCCCTGGGCTAATATGTTACACATCGAATGTTTCTTTCTTTCCTGATTTCTTTCATTTCTTATAACAGAGACTGGATAAATGTTCATAATCTAACTGTCTGACATAAAGCACAGATTTATATGATAATATATATAGGGATAGATCTTTATGGAGTCGATGTAGCTTCGGTGACTTTAGTGAAGCTCTGCTATATAGAATTTGGCTCATTTTCTACATAATTTGCAAATTATTCAATAGAATACCTTGTTTTATTTTTAACAGTAATCCTTAGTAAAGAAGCAATGTATTCCAGAAGTGTAATTTATGATTATCCCACTGATAAAAGATTTATTGCTCTGAGGTTACATTTGTTAGGTTTTCACATTACAAAACTGAATGCATCTGTGGAATTGCTCTGGATTTACACCAGTATGACTTTCATAGGCTAACACTGTTTGGTCAGGTCCTTCAGTATCCCTAAGTGGACAGCTCTCTATCCTCCCACCTCCCTGCATGGGGACTCTGTGACTTATGCAGTAGTTAAATGAATGGCGTAGGGCTGGATGAATGGCAAAGAGCCAGACCACAGGCTAGATTGGGCCCACAGACTAGCCCTGCATGCCAGATCCAGCATCCTGAACCAGCTCTGCACAGATGTCACATGCAGCATGTATCCTGGACTGGCCCCGCACGGGTGCAGCGTGTTGATCCACTCTGGATCCAGCCAACTGGCATTATTTTTGGCAGCCACTGTTAGAGGTACTGCACACATTGAATAATCAAATGGTCACATGAAATAAATATTGAAGCACAAGATTGGGTTGGCTAATTAAACTACAGTATCATTTATTGGGAATGAACAAGACTTAGGGACTTGGAGAATTAGTTTCACTTAGTAATAGTTTTAGGGAAGAAAAACTCTTAGTAGCAGTTAATATATATGACAGAATTTTGTAAATATTGTGTATTTTTCAAATCAGATCAATAAAGAAGAAACATAATTATGTCCATTAAATTAAATAGGTCAAAATAAGCCTATTGCAAAGTATTTTAATTCCAGCTGCATATTACAACAATAAAACAACAAGAATGTCTGTGCCTCAAATAGCTTATAATCTAAATATAAGCCAACAGACAGCAGATATAGAATACAAAGAAACAAGTGCATATAAAGATAGAAATCATAGGTTCTTCTGAGTCAAGAATCAAGACTTTGATACTGTTTGACAGGTGATTTGCAGGGTGGAGTCTACAAAGGTCATAAGGAGCCATTAAAGTGAAAACAAGTAATTTATTTTTGAGATAGTGGAAAGGGGGCAACCAGTGGAGGAAAACAAAAAGGTCACACAGTCAAATTGATGATGAGACTGGAAAGTTATCTTTGAATGACATTCTGACTTGAACAAAGTGGAACAAGATATCATTTCTCAAGGCCAGTGCTTGAGAGGTGAGATGATAAGGACTTGGATAAAAGTTGTATCAGTATGGATGGATAGCACAGGCTGTAGTCTAGAGATGTTACAGAGGAAGAAATGGAAAAAATAAAGTAGACACAAGCTGTCTATGAATATCAAGAGAGAAGGCCAACTGGAAGATGGACATGGGTGAGAGGGGAGATGGTAGCATTGCCTACAATGACTAGGAAAGAATGCAGTGTGGAATGGCTAGTGGAAAACTTAGAAATCTGTTTTGGCCATGTTGATCTGAAACTGATGGCTATTTAAGCATTCACTTCAAAGAATTAAATCTTCATGTATAACATGCCAGCTATGTAAAATGGCCATAAAAATTTAAGAGTTTGAAATTCATAAATACTGAGTTTCTGAACTTTTAATATACATACCAGTAAATGATATATAGGAAATATAGTAAATTTTAAAAAGTATTAATTATGTTTTACCTAATACAAAAAGAACAATGGAGAGATGTTCAGCATGCATTGTCCAGATGCCTGAAGGGACCAGAAGGGGCTATAAAATCTCATTCCTTTAGATTGCTAGAATGAATACAATTTAGCTTTGAAACATTTTCACCATGTGATAGCTGCTTGGTGGCCAGTAGGAAAGAAGCTAGTAAGTCTCTGTCAAGCTCACGGAGGACCAGTGTTTATACCTGCCAAAACACATTTAGAATTTTTACTAATCAGCTCAAGTGGAAAAGGTGACAGGGCATATTTGGGTATGGTTTTCACAGTCTCTGTTTTGGATGAGAAAATGATGATCAAGAAAGAGACAAAAGGTTCCAAAATGCCAATTCACACAAGCTAGATTGTAATTACTACTCTAAAGCCTTTCCTAACTAAAGGGTGGTGTGCAGTTGTCATTACATCGAGACAGACCAGAATCACTGTTCCTCTGCACCTTTATTGTGTGGGGCAAAAAAAGTGAATAACTCTATACCTTTTTATGAAGTAGCTTGCTTTCCCTTTGCATCTGGATCTAGCTAGGGTGATGTGTCAGAGATTTCATGGGACAGCGGTGATGAGACAGTTATTTTGCATTAAATGGGTTGAATTAAGGGAATATAAATCCTTCTACATGCACAACTCATTGCTTTGATTTTCCCCTTTCCTTTCCCAATTCTTTTGTAAGTGAACTAGTTCACCTAGCAAGTAAAAAAGTGGAGATTGTAATTGTTATTCCTAATTTTAACAGCTGCAGGAGTTTAAATATTAGGTTGTGGGACATTCAAATGTATTGGCCGGCAGGCAGGCAGGCAAATCTGATTCTCCTCTTGCTTGCATCTGTGTAAAATGGAGTCACAGAATGGAGGAACAAATGGTGTTATACTGATACATGAGTGGAAAACTGGACTCTAACTTTTCTCTGGGGCTATTGTGCCTATTAGATTCCTAATCTTCCTGAATACCTGTCTAAGGAAGAGGAAAAATGCGATTATCTACAGTCAGGAGTGTCCTCACACAATTATGCTCCACTGAAGCTGTGCATCTGAGAGTATTGTGCTGGTAGAGAAGCACAAGGCCTCCTCACAGACAGTGCAGATTGCTTATATGGATTTGTGAGCCGGGCTCCATAGCCTATCCTTGAGGGGGCTCCACAAAAGAGGAATTTCAGAGAATCTGAATGATCCTCACTGTGATTTTATCTCCCTAAATCAGAGACCAGCAGCAAAGATGGGAACAAACCTTCCCCGCATCTGTTCAATCCAAATGAGACAGAAAAAATCATTGCCAAATAGAAACTATTTAAATACTAATCCTAACAGCAGGTGATTTCTAAATCAGACACACTTTTTTCTGTTCTAAATAAAAAACATAGAGATGCAGCAATCCCGGATTTTGCTTTTGTTTAATACAAGTTGTTTTTTTCATGCACAAACATACACAAATAGTTTTGTGTTATTATTTAAAAATCAATAAAATTATTGAAAACTAAGGAAAATAGACAAGGAAAACCACACCCCAGCAGCCCCACATCTACACAGCATCAAGGTTTATTTAAAAAACTTTAAAATAATGAAAAGTAAATAAATGCAAAACTTGAAGGTTCCTAAAGTGATGGTAATTTGACCACTTTGTGCATACATGCCTATTTTTATTCCTGTTCCTCTGCTTAATAGGTTACCATGCTTTGACTAAGGTTAGAAAACTTGTATCATAAAACATGGGGAATGTTCAATGCAATTGATGTGATCTTTAGGTCTGTAATATTTTTGTAGAGTGCTATAAATATAAATTACACTTTTACAACATATATAAAGAGAAAAGACCTAAAAAGGTTTATGATCTAAATGCACGATCCTACACACTGTTCTTCATGAGAAAAATCTTACAGCTCTGCAACTGCCATAAAATGAATAGGACTTTCTACCATGTATCAGGTTGTAGCCTTCTTTACTTCAGTTTGATATGTTGGAATCCTGGCAGAGGTCCTACAAATGAAAGAGTTGGTGATGAGACTCTTCAAAGGCAGCTGAGGCCTACATTAATGGATCTCATTGAAGGATTGGGCCTAAATCAGTTGACTCAAACTGAGAAGGCACTTCAAGTGAAGTACTGCACAGGTCATTCTGAGCCCACTTCTATGTAATATTTTCATTAATAACTTACACAATGGACTAGACAACTCACTTTAAAAACTGTATATGACACCAAGATGAAAGAATTGCAATCATTTCAAAGAATAGAATCAGAATTCAAAGTGATTTTAAACAAATGAGGGGAGATGTTCTGAAATGAAGAAAAAGTGAAGACAAGAACAAAGAGTTAACCTCGGGGAGGAGAAATCAAAGGTATAAATACAAAATAAGTGGTATCTGGCTACAGAAGTATCTGGCACATAGGCTAGGGACAGACTTTACACAAAGAATGTTTTAAGTGATCAGAAACTGGTTTAAACATGTAACAGAATAGATGATCAGTGCACATAAACTAATTTGAGAATGGCTGAAACCAGTTTGAGATAAACCTGATTGAATGTAGTATCAGATTTAACTGATTTGGCTCAAACTGGTTTATGTAATGTCTGTCCTAAACCCCTTGCTGGTTTAAGAAAAAACAGATATCCCCTAGCATCCCAGCATGCTCTCTGGGCTGGGCAGGATTCTTTGCTTCACAGCAGGGCAGGCCCCTCTTCTGTGTTCCCTGGCTGCAGCTCCAGAGACTGCAGGCTGCTTCCCCCCTCCCCTCACCACTCCCTGCTAAGCAAGAATTCTCCCCTACCCCTCTGCCTTGCTGAGGAGGTGTCTGTGTATTAGCTAGCAGACCACATGCTGGCTACATTCTGTGCTGAATCAACAGGCAGAATCAACAAGTACCTGGTAACGTCCCTCTGTTATTCTCTTAATTGGGTGATAAACACTGTTATCAATTCCCTACTGGGCTAATAAGAGTTCCTGCCAGAGCCTAGTTATGCCCCTATCAACATCATGGTGTGGAAGATAGGGAGGGCTGGTCTAGCACCTCTTGGCTTCTAGCCTTAGCCACTGCAGGCATGTGCCTGCATTTTTAAGATGTCTGTCTGGTTAAAAAACTGACTTAGCCTAGCCAGGTTAGACTAACTTGCAAAGATTGAATCAGTTCAGGCTCAGGCTTTTTGAATGTCTGCCCCTAGCCATAAGGAACTTGGGTAGTGTATCAAAAACCAAATAAGTCAACAATATAATGCTGTTACCAAAAAATGGCAAATCCTATTCTTGTAGTGTTGATTGGAGTGTTATATGTAAGATACAAGAGATAATTAGTTTGCTGGTAAAGTCTCTGCTGTAGTACTGTGTCCAGTTTTTGAGCATGATACTTTAAGGAACATTTAGATAAACTGGAGAGGTAAAGAGGAGAGAAACAGGGCCAGAAGACTAGAAAATATGGCCAATAGGAAGGATTGAAGGAATTAGGCTTATCTTCCAATATGTAAAATATTTTATATATGGACTGCTGATCAATTGTTCTCAGTGACCACTAAGGGAGAGGACAAAAGAAAATCAGTGTAATTTGAAAGAAGGAAGATGTAGGTTGGATATTAGATAAAAAATTCTAATTGTTAGGGTGGTAAAACCCTGAAATAGGTTATCCAGGGAGGTTTTAGAGTCTCCCTTATTGTAATTTTTAAACACTAAATAAGTGCAGGGGGATGGGCTAGATGATCTCTGATGATCTCTACCAATTCCCTCTAGACTTATGTTTTTATGACTCTTTGTTATAAATCAGATTAATGATATTCTGAAGGCCAATATTGTTTTACTACTTCCTTGTCCTCACTCTTTTCTCTGCTTCCATCTGTTTGTTTTGTTTTGTTTTTTCTTTCCTACATAGATTACAACCATTCCAGCTTCCAGGGGTGTCTTCTCATTCTTTTTTTTTTTTTTTTTATACAGGCTCTGATGCAATAGAGATCAGCAACTTACAGCTCGTGGTCCAAATCCAGCTCAAGGAGCCATTTTATAAGACTTGTGGAGCCAGGCAGGGGACTTCTGTAGTGTTTCAGTAGAGTGGGGTTTCTCTGGGGGACTCTCTGGTAGAGGGCTTTACCTCCTAGGTGGCAGAGAGAAGCCATGGCAGCAGGTGGATGTAAAGGGAGAATCCACAGCAGCAGCACGATAGGGAGGACTATGGCTGCAACAGTGACGGTGCAGGCTAGTTTGGAAGCAACCCATGCTCAGAGCTATAGTCTATTAATAAAGTGCTCCATCCATTCCAAAATGTTGTCAAACCTGGTAGTAATGTCCTAGTCAATGCACAACTCCAAGACACTGGGGCAGTGGTTTTCAACATTTTAAAACTCAAGGAATCCCTCCATAACTTCTGAATTTAGTGGTACTACATTTCAAAATGAGGTTTGTTAATGTTAAAGCTTGTATGTCAAAGTGTTTCCTGCATGTTAAAATTGGAGGCTTACATAAAGGGAAGAATTAAGAAAGTATTAATTAAAGATAATTATATTAATAATCATAAAGAGAACATGAGGGTGTGCAAGGGACAGAGATATTTGATGGAATCAGGGCAGAAGTGTAGGCTAGAGCTATCTAATCATGTAGGCTGTTTTCTACAGAAAAAAGGTGTCAAATATATAACATTTACTAGCTATCCCAGAATTTCAGTAGATTTACTAGGTGTAGGTCAAGTGGTTTGAAATGATAAGATTTTTTATGATAAATTTCTTCTTGAGATTTATGTTCTCTTTTTTCATTCCTGACAAATTTGGATGAAAAAACATTTCTAGAATGCTGATTTTAAAGTGAAGCCTCACAGAAAGAAAGAAAAAAAAAAAGGAAAAAGCAGCTTATAATTATAGGATTATGGTTGCACTAACATATTACATATATACTTTTTTGGCCTTTATAAATTGTATAGTGTAGTATCTCCAAGGTAGCAGTACAAAAGAAAAAAACTGAGCCCATGGACAGATGTAACTTCTGAATCATTTCAAATGCTGCTACATTTTGAGGTGCTTCACAAATGGAGAGTTTCAGCCAAGGACAGATGTATGGCCTCCCAGAATGGCCACCAGCCAGAGCACTTCAACACTACAACAGTGGGAAGCAATGTGCTTTTCATCCAGGGGGCATGACAGGGCTATAGCTCTGCTTCTTATGGCTCTGCTTCTCTCCTTTCCCACCAATAGTGGTGGTGGAGGTTGGGAATGGGGGTACAGATAGCCAGCGAATGTTCCCTGGTAAATTCAACCTTTGGACTTCCAGTTCCAGAGACAGAGAGACATGCAAAGAATCCTCACCTCTAGTCACACAGCTGGACAGAACATTTTATTTCATTGCTCTCCCAAAGGTGGCTGATTGCTCCCCACTTCCACAGCCCCTCCCCATTTCCCATCAGAACTAGGGGACTGGAGGCAGATAAGCACACAGGGATTCCCACTCTCTAGCCCCAAGGATGATTGAGCATATAGAAGAGCACTCATTGCCTGTCTGCCCCACCCTTTCCCCAGCCCCCTATAGGGAAGGCTCCCAGAGGAGTACACACAACAGAAAGTCTTTCATTTTAAAGTGCTTCCAAAACATTGCTGTTTTTTCTAGGATTATTTTTGGAGGGCTCTGGCCATTTTTTGGTACATTTCTCCATTCACTCTTTGAAGCCCTTAGGAGGCAACGAAAGCACTTCAAATGTTACATTTGTCCAAAGTCTAAAATAATGCATGAGAAAAACATCCATAGTTTCCTACCTCTTCCTGTGAGCTCATGGAACTGTTTCTTCTTCTGAAGTGTGGGAGAAGACAAGCTGTTCCTGTCTGTAAACTGTGTTGAAGCAAATGAGGCAGAATCCAGTATCACTTAAAGTATCTAAATAGCATAGTTGTGCTATTTTTTGGCATATTGGCCTAGTTTGTGATCCTACTCACTGGGCTAGGAAGTCAGAAATATAGTTTAAACCTCCTCTGAGTGAGGTGACTATAGAACATGTATCTATTTGCCAAGCAAGGACCTACCACTAGCTTTTTGGGCTGAAGCAGGAGAAAACCTGCCTCCACAAACAGAATTTTTTTCTGGGTATAATTGAATTAATTTCGATCACAAAGGACAGATGCCTATGGAGTTCAGCACCCACTAGATCAGAGTGGAGTCTACTGCACAGGGTCAGCAACCATACAGATCCTTATGCATCCACATTGCACATAGAATAAGATCAAAAACTATGCCTAAATGTGAAAAATCTACACTTACACAGCTGGGTAAGTGTCACTTGAGTGTGTAAAGTAAAATAGGATTCTGCCCCATCTGCTGAGTTTAGCAGATTTTGAACTTTTCTGGTTGCTAAAAGGCAAGTTTCCTAACTGAGTAATCTGGGGAGATCTCCATAATGGACATGCCTACACATGCATTAATGGGCCATAGTTAGGGCATGTTAAGTTTAGTACCTGTAATAACAGGTACTAACTCAATGAGCAGTAACAGGTGTTACTGCACAGTAGTGTTTGCGCACACCTTCTTAGTGACACTAATGTGCAGCAGACTAATTTTACTGTGCATTAGTGCAATAGCACAGCTTTTGCTATGATGCACTAATGTGCATTAGAATTAATCTACTGCACATTTAATTTTGTGTGTAGATGTGCCCAAAGGGAGCTTTTCCCTTGCTTTACATGATAGCATCTCTCTCCCCTGGATCCTTCATGTTTGGATGATGGTCATTTCTGCCCTATAAATTCACACATATGGCATTTTATCCAGGAAAGTCTCAAATAATACCATATGCAATAGTGATATTATATAGATAAAGGTTGTTGTTTTGCAATAGTGTCCTATGTTAATGAATTTTTGTAGTTATAGAAATATTTTCAGTTTCACTAAAAAGGATTATAATGATTTCATACTAGTGAAAACTGAAGTAAAAAAGGTAAGGGCAGATACTAGATGATGAGTGCAGTTGGCAGCAGAGATAGGGAAGAAGACAAACAGCTTTGATTAATGATAGAACAGGTTAGAGATTACTTAGAGAAGCTAAATGCTTTCAGGTTAACAGGTCTGGATGAATGGGATGTGCATGAGGGCACTGAAGAAACAGACTTAGGTAATTTTGGAGCCATTGGCTATCCTTTTGAGAACTCATGGAGGTCAGGTGAGGTCCTGGGTGACTAGAAAAGGGCAAATACCATGATCATCTTTAAGAAGGGGAGAAGAAGAGCTACAGATCAGTCAGCCTGACCTCTATACCTAGAAAAATTGTAGAATAGGTTTTCAAGGAGCCCATTGTGAAACACCTGGAGGAAAACAAGGTGAAGTCATCCCTGAATGGTCTGATTTCCATCTATGATAAAATGACAGGCTCTGTCGATGAAGGGAATGAATGTGATATACCTTGACTTTAGCAAGACTTTAGGAGGCATGTTGTGGGACACTGCCTTCCACAACATGCTCATAAACAAGCTAAGGATAAGGAAATACAGACTAGAGAAAGTACTGTAAGGTGGATACGTAACTGCAAGGATCATTGTGCTCAAAAAGTAGTCCTCAATGGCTCCGTGTCTAGCTGGGAGGCTGGATCACGTGGGGGCTGGCCTGGTTCCAGTATTGTTCAACATCATTAATAATTTGGATGCTGGGATCGAATGTACACTTAGAGAATTTGTGGATGATGCCAAGTTGGGTGAAATTACACTGCAGAGGATAGGGCCAGGTGGATAGACTGGAGAAGTGGTCCATAATCAGTGAGATGAAGTTCAACAAGGACAAATGCAAAATGCTGCACTTGGGATAGAATAAATGTGTGCACAAATACAGACTGAGGAATGACTGGCTAAGCTGCAGTACAACAGATAAGGAGCTGGGGGTTTGGTGGACCATAGCTGAGTATGAGCCAACAGTGTGCTCTTACTACAAAGAAAGCCAATGGCATCTTGGGTTGTATTAACAGTTTTACTTGCAAATCAAGAGAAGTGATTCTTCTACTTGTTTCAGTACTGGTGAGACCTTACCTGGAGTACTGTGTTCAGTTTGGGGCTCCACGCTTCAAGAAAAATGTCAACAGTTTGAAAAGAGTCCAGCAACAAAAATGATTAGGGATCTGAGAAGCATGACTTACGATGGGAAAGCTGAAATGCCTAGGATTATTTAGCCTGGCGAAAAGAAGACTGAGGAGGAATTTGATAGTGCTTATAGAAAGGATGGAGATAGGCTTGTCTCTGTGGCTGTAAATTACAGGACTAGGAACAATGGCCTCAAGCTGCAGCAGGGGATACTTAGGCTGGATATTAGGAGGAACCATCTGACTATGAAGGTAGTCCAGCACTGGAACAGGCTGCCTACAGAAGTTGTGGAATCTCCATTCTTAGAAACTTTCAAAAGCAATTCGATAGACACTTGGCTGGAATGGTTTAGTCAGGGATGATCCTGCCTTAAGCAGGGGGCTGGACTAGATAGCCATGTGAAGCCCCTTCCGGTCCTACTTTCCTATGATCCTATGGACATCCTAACACAGTCAAGGAACTGTGATTGGAATAACAGAGACTTGGTGGGATAGCTCACAAGACTGGAAAGGGAGGTAGTAGTGAATTCAAGAAAATAACCATAAATAGAAGAACAACTGTAATAAGAATGTGGTATCTTGTGACAGTTTCATTCCTGCATATATCTCAGTTTTCTATAACATATCTCTAATTCTCTAATACACTAAATCTAAAAAAAAACCCCACAAAACAAAACAATCCACAATTAAACAAACAAGAAAAATCCAGCATTGATGTCCCTCTGTCTGTCATTCAAATGTACCTATAACTCTGAGGTGATGGGTTATGCTGACAGCTGGTTAGAGTGTGACAAATCACTTTCACAGGTAAGACATTGACATAATTGAAAAGTGCTGTCAAAAGGGCATAAAAGTAGCAGCTTGAGTAATGTTACAAAACATAAATGAAGGGAATATTCCTTTCCCTCTCTGATTTTACTAATGTATCAGGTCTAGATTGTTTAGGTTGACTGTGATAATTGTAATCCTATAATAGGACTGCCATCATACTGAAATCAGAGCTGCCTTATCTTTCTTTAAACAACAAAGCTTGCACAATAGCTGTTCTTGTTGAAATGCAAATTAATGGTTGCTACTAAAGCATAGGACTATGCTCAGCTTTAAGCTTTTCAGATAACAGTATGTTGGAAGTCAATACTTTGCAACTGGAGCTCTGGATTTGTGAGTTTTCTTTAAAGGTCCGCCATCTTAGATATAGTGTTTGAAAATCACGTACTCTAGCATGTTTTCGTTTATTAGAATTACATTTAGAAAACTACTGTTTGAAACAACTTTGTCAGCAGGTGCTTTGATATACAGGATTAAATACATAGTTGAAAGGTAAAGTAGTCTAGTCCCACTTCTATGAGAATAATTGAATGTTTTCCCATGAGCTATTATATACACATGCTTAGGTATGTCTTTTTTTTTTTATAAGTGTATGACAGCTATTTAAATAAGACTGTCACCATTCGAGCAAGGAACCTGAAATATAAAAGTAGGTAAGTATCTTATCTAAGCAGTAGTGTTTTAGTTGATGATGTTGAGGATAAGGAGTAGGGAGATCTTGAAAGCTAAAATAAGTGTTAATTAATTCATGGTAGTATTAGAGTGATACTGTGGTCATGATGGTCTAGGAATTATTCAGAAAGCAAATATTTCTAGCATGTTATCTTTTACAGGACCAACTGTACAGCCGGGATACAGTTAGACTAGCTTTTGAATGTAGGACAGTCAATGTCACCCTAAAATCCTTGCCTATTAGTCAAGCAGCCAAAGTTGGAGGACACTTTTAAAAATATCCTCTCTGAGCCCCTGTCTTTCCATTTGGAACATGCTATATTAGGGTTTTATCTCATCTATTCTTTAGTGAAATGAGGCATAATAAATTATGTTTGTAAAGTATTATTTAAGGCACAAATTCTTCCCTAACCTCTGCAGTCAGAGGTGGCAAAGACCTAGTGAAGTTAAGTCAAAGCAAAACAGCATTTTATAAGAACTACACAGAGTGTGTGTATCATGGTATATCAAGCACATTTACAGAAAAAAACATATATGTTCAGAAATCGTTTTCCTTTTCTCCTTTTTTCTTCAGGTGTCTGAGTTTATGTGGTCCAGATGTGTGGGACAGGAGCAAGACACTCATTTTTGCTTTTTTTTCCGTAGGGGATTACTCCATGTTAGCTCTGTTATTTTGTAGACAGAAAAAGGTGCCCATCACACCATTATTTCATCAAGACAGTTTTATTTTGTAAAGTGAATGTCCATTGAGCTACTTGTATACCTGTATTAATGACTGGCAGGAAAATGGCTATCAGCCTAATTATTAGTAAGAGAAAAACAGAACTATATATTGAGATAGTCAGGTAATCTGTTGATGAGGAAAACATGGCTGGAACCAGGTGCAAGGAATTAGGTAATTCTCTTCGGGCACCATAAGAAAGATGTGCTTCAGTTAAGCCTGGTTAGGCAGTATGCAGGAATAGGGCTGTACATCAGAGGTGTAGGTTTTGTGAAGAAAGACAAGATCCAGTTTCCTGGATTACATCCTTTTGTAAAAATAATGTAGAAACCAGACTGAAGTGAGCTTTCTGGTCTCTTTGCTTGTAAGCAGGCTTTTGAATGAGCTTCATGAAATGTATCCTCCCCAGTTGTTTGTCCAAGTTTCCACTTCTCGTAAGCTTCCTTTTTGCATTTGAGCTCACCGAAGAGTTCTCTGCTAAGCCAAGCTGGTCGCTTGCCACATTTGCTATTTGTTATCAACTCTTGTTCCAAGAAGAAGGATTGCTAGGAAGAGACAGGATCCACCTGACAAAGCAATGGAAGAGCATCTTTGCAGACAGCCTTACTAACCTAGTGAGGAGGGCTTTAACTAGGTTTGCCAGGGGATGTAGACCCAAGTCCTTAGGTAATTGGGAAAGTGGGTGTCCTGGAGGAAGCACAAACAGGAGAGGACAACGATTTTTCATTTTTCCTGAAAAATTAGAGCAATCAGCTAGTTACCTCAGATATGTGTACACAAATGCATGGAGCCTGGGAAACAAACCGGAAGTCCTTGCAGTCACAGAATAGCTCATTGTCATGGAAGGATATGAACTGTTTGGGAAGGACAGGCAGGGGAGAAGAGAAGAGAAGGAGGAGTAATAGTGAAGACATTGCTTTTAATAATCATTTACTCAGTTACAGTCCAAACCAGAGTCCTCTCAAGTCAATTAAATTCAATGAAATATATTAAAGATTGTTGCAAGATAAATCCATGAGCCACTAAGATTTTTAAATTGTATTTTACCTGTCAACTTTTTAACTAATTAAATTCAGGAACTGAGAAAAATTATTCATAAGAAAAATGCTTGATACATTTAGCTTCCTTTGCTTACAAAATGTGCATTTGCAGATTATTTTCTACAACTTATTCTTTGTTTCAATTTACTGGGAACACTTTATTCCTTTAATTTTGGAAAAATTACTCTGTGTGTTTGATAATATGGTATACATAAGACTGCTTAAGTTTGGGTACATGCATTGTAAACTATTATCCTTGTTTTATGATTGGCTGGTGGTAATTCTCAGAGTGAAGAGGAGATGAAGACAATCTGATGAACACCTAGACTGGGCATTTGCATGCGCATTTCAAAACATGTTTCTGTGACTCAGTAAAAATTGTTTGTTCAGATGTTTATGAAAAGTGAGCATGTAATAGATGCAAATATTTTTAATATGGTGTCAATAAACAGAAAATGTTATTCACAAAAAGTATTCACCTATTACCAATGAACTTTTGGGATATGATACTTAAAAGTTCTGACCCAGTTCAAAAGAGATTGTAAAAATAAATTGTTTGAACATGTTCATTTACAAGGAATCCCAATACTAATCATGCCCCTGAAAGACTAGCTTACATATTTGGTATCAAAGTATTCTGAAAGAATTGGGTCAATATAAAGTTAGCTAAGCCAGCAGTCCAGATGGTGTTGACTGCAGCCTACTAAAATTAGTTACATCAGTTTTGGCTCACTGTCTCACTTATCTATTCACATTGATATATGTGAATTTCTGGCAAACTGGAACACTGCCAAATTGTACCCCTCCATAAAAGATGTGACTCAATTTTTCCCAATTAAGGGACATTATGGTAGCAGTTCATTTTTTTATCCAGTCTATTTAAGAAATTAGTTTTTTAACCAAGAGTTTCATTTCTATGAGGAAAATTATTCATGTGCTTGTTAATGTGTTTTCAGAATGGAACCCCTGAACTTTCACCTTATCAATCAAAATCTCAGATGACTTCCACAAAATAGCAATGACCTTTCAATCCAATCTCATTTTAAAGGCTCTAGATGTAGTGAATATTCCTTTATTATTTGTAGTTCAGTAGTGTTCCAATGCCTTGTGCCATTGTCAGCACTATTTGGTACATGAATTACAGGCCACAGGATATTACAACAAAAATTCAGTGAAGTCTCTGCTAATGTGCTAGTAAGTAAAAGGAGTACATTTTGCTGTCTCATTTTGTAAGTGATGTGCCACCACTATGTGCCACCAATATGTGATGAATGCAGTACACAAATACAATATATGTGAATGATAGAACATTGCTTAAAATTGAGAGTCTGCCAATGTTGAATTTAATACAAGGCTAATTGAAACTGTCCCAGTCCTAAATTCATCTAAGATGTGTCTGGGCTTTGGATCTTGCCCAGTGATAAATCTGGTGTGCAGATATATCATTTTAAAAGCTAATTATGATACAATGCAAGCAACTTCAGAGGAAGGAGCTAAAAAATGTGGGGACCCTGTGTTTAATTCAGTGGAATTTTCCAGTTACGCTGGATTGGGTTCCAAGTAGTCCAAACACCAGTGAAAGTGTTGGGGGGTAGGAGGGTGAAAATCAGTGCCCACTTGTGTCAAAATATCTTCTACTCAGAAAATGAATCTTTTTAAGTTTCTCATCCTAATATATGCTCTCAGAATTATCCACTAATACCATTGTAGTAATTCTGCTGCTGCTTCTTTGAGAAATATTGAATGAAATAAATATAAGTGCCATGGGATTATTGAGATATGTAGCATAACATCCTGAAAGTTGGCCAAAAAATTCCTTTGTGAGCAAGGTAATAATACTCTACTGTTAGAGGCAACACACATGGCTAGAAAACAAAGAATGTAAGTTATAACAATTCTGATTTTAATTTAATGTAGACTAATGAATGAAATAGATTCCAGTATAACATGTCTACAAATATTATGACGACTCATGATATTGCATTTCCTAGGGTTGATTCTAATGTTTGTGTGTGTTAAATGTGTCAAACACTTACGACTGAATGGACTAACAGGGCTCAATTACTTGGTTGGTGAACTGGAAAAAATACCACTTAAAAACAAATTCAAGTTATTAATGCTTATTATTTTGCACTAAACTGCGTAGGTATGGCTATTTGATACACATGAAAGTTCCAGCTACATGTGGTGGCAATGTTGAAGGAATGTTGTAGTTGTGTTGGTTATGGAAATACATGGCAGGCAAGTATTTTGGGGAGTAGTATCTTTTATTGGGCCAACGTACATAGTTGGGAGAGATCTCAAACAAGCTTTCAGGCCTACGGTATTAGTCTTTTTCACTTGATAAATATCATTCTACAGCCTTACCATCCCAGGCCTGAAGAAGTGTACTTTGTGCCTGAAAGCTTGTCTAAGATCTTCCCTGTTATACAGTTGGTCTAATAAAAAAATATCACTCCCAAAAAATCCTTGCCTCAGGTATATATGCCAGACTCAGAATGTTTAACCAGTACTTTGATGAAATGTTCCCAGTTATGTCTAACATACATATGTCTGTAAATTTTACAAATTTTATTACCTGAAAATTCCTCCTACAATGTAAACACACAATTCTTATGACTTTAATGTATATAAAAAAAATCTATCAACAGGTATCAGCAATATGAATGTATTCTGTTACCTAATATGACCGATCATCTTTATGTGACTTTTTTTTGTTAGACATTCTAAACACCACCTACCACAAATCACAAAAGATTATACTGTAATCTAAATGCTGATGCTGAATTGTAGCTCTGAGTTAGTATTTAAATGAGAAGCTGCATCTTAATTGACTTACCTGGCTATAAGATTTTAAATAAACACAGTAATTCAGCCTTACCATCCTACAGCAATTAAAATGAACACTGAAAACGCAAATAATGCATTTGAATGCAAGCTGAAATGAAAGGGAAAGTTGCTTCCTCCATCTTTTCTTTTTGCTTCATCAGTGTTTTCCCTTTATGAGATTTTCTTTCAGAATAGAAGGCAGCCTGATGTTATAAACCCACAGCAATATTCTAAAATTAGTGCCCCGTCTGTGCCTTCCTCTGTGTTCCCCTAATGCACAATTATCACAGTGAAGCAAATATTGCCCTCTATTATACCTGTATGGAACTTCTTCCTTGTTTCCCCAGTGTCCAATTTGCAGAGGAGAAGCCAGTTAATAGTGCTCACCTTCCTCCTAGTGCTCTGTTTATCATTTGCCTGCCACTATGTTCAGTAACTTCCCAATGAGGAAAAGCATTATATTCTACCCCCATATATTTTTCTGGTATTTCATTTGCTAAATACACTAAACTATTTGCCACAGTGCCATTTTCTCTGCTGTGTCAGGTAATGGCTAGACAGTTGGTGTGCTAAGACTGCTATCTAAGCTAATCATGACTGCTTCACTGTCAGCTTGCCCTCTCATTTTATTTGCTTCATGTACCTCTTGTGTCTTGCCATGTCTATAATTTGGGAACAGAATTTATTTTTTATTCCCTATTTTATGCACCTGACACGTTGGGATCTTGGTCAGACTTCAAAGCACATTTGCAGTATAAGCAATAAAAAGCTACTTGGTGCTATTAAGATCTGTATGTTTTGATGTTTTATTCTCCCCACTCTAACCCCCATACATATGAGTTTTAAAAATATATATTTCTGGTATCCACCAATTCAAACATTAAGGCCCTGTGTAGACTAAACAAGGGGTGTGTACACAACACTTGAAAGGGGGCTAAATGCTTTAATGTTGTCAGTGTTTGCATGCCTTGATGGCCTATTGCACATTCATTCCAGCCACTGTAGGAAATTCAGTGGTTTAATACGCCTTAAATAACTTGGGGCACAGCAAACTAAAATTCCTCGTAGTTTTAGTTTGCTGCCCCTACAGCCGTGGAGCGAAGCACCGGGCTCTGTGCAGGAATCCCTGCAGGCAGCCTGGCAGCAGCCCAGGAAAACAGGTTCTGCCCAAGAAAAGTAACAAGCTTGATCTTTTTCTTTCCCCCCTCCCTGGAGCCTGCCTGCTTGCGCTGTGTGAGGGCCGGGTACTTCCCTCTATGGCTGTGGTGCCCTCCAGGCCCACCCGAGCTGGGTGCCTGCCAGCAGATGTCACCTGGGGGGAACCACTGTTGCCACAGAGAGAAACACCCTCCCTCCCCTGGCAGCCCAGGGACTGCTCTGTCCCCTGGCAGCTCACCCTCCTCTCCCTGCCAGAGAGGCATGTAAGACAGCAGGGTGTATGCACAACATAAGGGTTTAATCAGCCCTAAATTGAAGTGGTGTTTTTTAAACACATGCTTGAAGTGGTGTTTCATCTACACATGCCCTAAGAATGTAAACTGAATTTCATCCTTGGTAATTGCATGCATATCTTATCATCACAATACCAAGCTGTAAAAACATACTTAATAACAATAATTACAATAACCAATATTGTTCCTTCTTTTTAGCCTATCATCAGGGGAAAAAATCTGAACAATATAACTTCTTTCATGCTAGTGACAATCAGATGATTTTTTTTTTTTTTGAGGAGGGGAGGGTTGGAGTAAGTCTCCATACTACTCTGAGAGCAATTTCAGGGTAAGGAATTATGTTTCCCATTATAGTCACCACCTTTTTTCCATAAGATATTACTGTTCAGAAATGACTTTGAGTCTGCCCTTCCCCCATTTTGCCAATCAGTTGGCATGGTGACACTACAGCAGCTACAAATCATGGGAAAGCTGTTTAACAGTGACATTTTAAAGAAGAGTTTGTGCTGAAGAAACCACTAAATTTACAACCAAGACACTTATTCTGAGGCAACTCTGATCTTGTGTCTGTGACTACGTGCAAAAAATTATATAAGAAGAGTTATAGATGATAAGTAAAAGGCAAGCCATGAACAGTTGTTGCTGCAGCAAAAATATGGCAATCTCTAGCTCATGTGCCTAGATACAGAATACAACATTTTTCAGGGCATCCTCTATTTACAACTAATAAAAGATAGCAACATATGCATGCTGGTAGGTGATACAAAGACTGAGAGGAAATGTGTCCAGGAAGTTACCTACCTTTGAATTTTCTGTTCATGCAAATCATCAAATATATCTTTGCTGTCTTCTAACCACTCAAGGGCTACATTGATGCTGTTATACCATAGCCTACATTGTTGCATGGAGGTACAGAAGACACCTACCTGTAGTACTGTGGCTGAGCCAACTTGAGTGTGTAGCTGAGCAAATGCTATGACATTCTTTATCAAGTAGTAAAAACCACTCCCACATGCTAACTCTGTTTTACTTGTTGGTAAGCCATCATAGACACTTTCCACCACTTTTTGGAAGAAATTCTCCCAAACTGCATTTGTGAATAAAGCTCCTAGGTACATATTATAGCTACCTTTATGCATGTATCTTAAATTGTTTCAAAATTCTTAATTTATACCTAGAATTAGATACTGTATCTACTTTTTCTTACTTTTTTTTCTGCCACTCCACTTCTTTCAGTCTAATACTATCATCCATTTTTGCACCTGCATTAAAGTGGTGAACAGCTCTAATACACGCTTCCCCTCTTCTAAATAATCTCCATAATGTAGATTATTAATCTAATAATCTACTACTCATTTTTAACTAATCATAAAAATAATACTCTCAGTGTGAGTGCCTTAAAAGAAAAGTTATTACTCCCTCTACCACCATTGTTTCTGAACTTGTATGTGCCAGTTTTCTGCTTAGAATACACTTTTTGAAGATGAGCTATATTCCCATTAAAAAGAGGCCTACAATGGAAATGCTGATGCATTATAGCAGTAAAGTCAGTGCCACTGAAATTATACAGGATTTAATAAGAACCAGGAAGGTAAGCAAGTAATGGAAAAACTCCAGATAATCAGGTGGGATATAGCTCCTTGGACAAATTACATTCTTCTTATAAGTATGATAACTCTCCTTATGTTGCACTGAGAAGCCAACAATCTTAGATTGCATTTACTGGAAATGTTAAAATTGCAAACCTGGAAGGGCATCTCAAATGTTAATTTGCCAGTCAATATTTTAAATAAGGATGTTCAGTGTTATTGATATTATAATCAAGAATTTCTACCCCTTTTGTTTTTTTTCTTTTTAAAAAATAAATTAGCACTCAAAACTATAATAAATGTACGCTTAGACATTTTCATTAGTAGATCTAAAAGCAAGCATTTTACAAAGGAGTTAGGTAGATTTACCCTATTTTCCAGATGGGAAATACTTGGATACAGAGAGGTGAAGTGACTGGTCCAGGAACATTAGCAAAGGCAGAAATAGAACCCCGGTCTCCTGAGTCATTTCTAGTGGGTTTTTGTATGTTTGTTTGTTTGTTTTTTAAATAGGGTCCACTGCCTCCCATACCCAGTGAAAGCTGGAAAGAATGGCAGTGCTGGAAACTAAATGTAGTTTTCCAAACCCATAATATTCAGTATGCCTTTATCTTTGTCATGGTAGATGGCTTTGATCAGTTTTGTGATCTTTCAGTCATTAGCCTTTCTACTGGGACAGTCAACAAGGATGCCAAGTTCAATGAGATATGGCCCACTATTTGTTAAAATAAGGCAGTTTAAAGTAATGGGAATTATCCTACTGGATCAAAGCAATGGCACATCTGGTCCAGTATCTTCTGTTAGACAATAGCCAGTGCCTGGTACAAATGGCAAAAATGCAGGTGAAAAAAATAGTGTCTTCTAAAGCAGCATTTCTCAACCCATGGGTCACGACCCAAAAGTAGGTCACAAAAATATATGAAAGGGTCATGAACAAATGAATCCATTTTTTAAAATGAATCCACTTTAAAAATGGATTCTCCTTTAAAGGACAAAGACATGGGACACCATGGGTTTTTCCTTGCAAGCTGGCAGAATTCCAGCCTGCTTGGAGCTGCTTGGGGCCCCTATGCCCGCCCCCGCACCTCTGTCCTACACACGGGTGGGCTTGGGCCTGGGTCAGGACAGGCCAACAATGTTTACAAATGGGTCCTTGTACAAAATAAAAAGGTTGAGAACCACTGCTCTAAAGTATCAGTAACTTACAGATGAGTGTCTTTGCAGACACTTGGCTGAGCCATACTAACTAGAATTCTCCATCTCTAACACCAAATATAAAACTTGTTTTTTTGCAGAGATTAAACAATGCGTTAAAAAAAGAAAATGGCTCTCTCTAAAGAAAGTGCCATTCATGTGTGTGTATGCATAACACATGTAAACACGTGGAATTAAAGCAGCTACATATATTAGTACTTTACTCAGCTTTAAAAATGTAAGGTTGTTTTAAACATACAATTTGCAAGGGTGTGTATGTATATATATAATAATATTTTTTTTTCCCCAAATTTTGGAATTCCCTCATCACCTCCTTATTCATCAGGGAAGATATGAAAAAAGTACAGGATTGGGATAGGAGTATCATGATGGAGAATGGAATGAATTTCAGGATAGGAGACATGGGATAAATTGAAATAGACCTTAACTCTTAATACTTTCTGCTTGGGAATTTGTAAATGCATGACAAGTGACAGAGATATCCATTAGAATACAAAGTATTTTAAAAATAGTGATTAAAATAGATTGAATCAATAGTTAACATTTATATTCAAAAATATAAACTTCACAACAAATTGTTCTCCAGAAATCTCACAAATCTTTTCCTGTGGCTGAAAGAACTAAAAAATTATCAGTTTGTTTAAAAATAAGACAAACAGACAAGAATCCTAAATCCAAGAGAGAGAGGTATTTAATTAATCTTTGGTCCCCATTATTATTCATGAGAAGGTTCCTTTATGCTACACTGACAGCGTAAAGGAGCTATATAGCAGGTGTAAATGACATGATTTACACAAACATTAAGGTTTTTTTTTTTACTGTGCCAGAGGTTTGTACAGAATAGGTTTCTGTATTGTTAATAAAAAACTAGCCTTTTGATTTGAACTACTGATTATTTGTTTTTGAAATAGTGTTACTTCAATAATACTCCAAAAACAGGTGCTGTTGGGGGTTTTTTGGTGTGTGTGTGGGGGGGGGGGGGGGGGGGGTCTTTCTTAAAAGTGTGCTTTCTCTGGGAGGAGTATCTGGTAATTTCAGTAGTGCAGCTGCTATATCAGCAACTAAAAATGATATAGAGCAGGTGTTTAAAAAATATCTTTGTTTCCATGGGATAGAGACTTATGCATAGTATGTGAGGCCTTTTTGTCCTGATACACCATTTTTCCCCCCAAGATTTTTATTAGGGGCAGAAAAAACAATTTTCAATGTTTTAGGCATCTGCCCAACTTAATATTTAAATCAAAATGCAGCTAGATATTGTTCAAATCAAAGTATCAAATGAAACCTTTTTCAGTAACTCAATGTAAATATTAATACCTACCTATATATGAACAGATTTGAGAACAGTTTACAAAGCATACCACATTATTATATCCATTTTAAACACAGGAAAGCTGATGTATAGAGTAGCAAAGTGACCTGCTCATATAAAAGGCACAGTGTGAATCTGGGAATGGACAGCCAGTCTCCCGAGTTCTGTTCTGTGGTCTATCCTAGAGTTTCATAGTTGGCAGGGTCGGAAGGGACCCGAGCAGATCATCAAGTCTGACCCCCTGCCATGGGCAGGAAAGAATGTTGGGGTCAAATGACCCCAGCAAGGTGTCTATCTAGCCTCCTTTTGAAGACCCCCAGGGCAGGAGTTCCCTTGGAAGTTGGTTCCAGATCCTAGCTACCCTGACTGTGAAGTAGTACTTCCTGATGTCCAGCCTGAACCTACTCTCAGTCAACTTATGGCCATTATTCCTAGTTACTCCTGGTAGTGCTCTGGAGAACAGAGTCTCTCCCATTCGCCACTGGTCCCCCTTGGTAAGTTTATAGACAGCCACTAGATACCCTCTCAGCCTTCTCTTGTGGAGGCTGAACAGATTCAGGTCCCGTAGCCTCCCCTCATAGGGCCTGCCCTGCTGCCACCTGATCATGCGAGTGGACTTTCTTTGGACCCTCCCGATGCTGGTCACATCCCTCCTAAAGTGCAGTGCCCAGAACTGGACACAGTACTCCAACTGTGGCCTGACCAATGTCGCATAGGGCGGGGAGGATCGCCTCCTTGGACCTGCTCATGATACATCTGTGGATGCATGACAAGGTCCGGTTGGCGTTACTGACTGCGTCCCCACATTGGCGGCCCCTGTTCATCTTGGAATCAATAATGACTCCAAGATCCTTTTCTGACTCTGTGCCAATGAGAAGGAAGTTCCCCAGCCTGTAGGTATGCTGCTGGTTCTTCCTCCCCAGGTGCAGCACCTTGCACTTGTCAGTATTGAAACCCATCCTATTCTCATCCACCCACCCTTGTAACCTGTCCAGATCTAGTTGTAGCCTGTCCCTCCCTTCTAACATGCCCACTTCTCCCCGCATCTTAGTGTCATCCATGAACTTGATCGTCTTAGTCAACCTCATCTAAAGAGAAATCTGCTCTGCACTTGCTCCATCCAACCTAGCAGGAGAGGATCCAGAAGGAGTGTGCTGGTATAGCTGCACCTTGTTTTTGGACTGGAGCACATCTCAGAAAACTCTAGGGGCTTTTTTAATATTTTCAAAGCCTGTAAGAACTCCCCCATCCCCTCTGTGTTCAGAGTCACATCCCCTACTCTTCACTCTCCTTCCCTTCCCTCCCCTCTTCTCTTGCCTGCTGCTGCTTTCCCTCTTGTCTATGGGTGGGGGAAGCTTCAGAGATGCTGTTGCCTGCTGTTGCTGGGCTACATGGGGCTTGGGATCAGTTGGGACAGTGGCAATGGCAATAGATAGCAGGGTCCCCTTCCCCTTGCTTGCTCCCAGAGGGACAAGGCAGGGGTGGGAGAACCTACCTCCCACCCATCACCATGGCTCCTTGTCACTGTTGCTATCCCAGTTCAGTCCAGCCTTTGCATAATCCTGCTTAAGTGGACAAGAGCAGCTCTGAAGCTTCCCT
>NW_005843031.1:245032-255019 GCF_000455745.1 Alligator sinensis
CAGAGAAAATGATGAGCAGGGGATGGTGGAAAGGGTAAGTGGAGAGGAGAGGATGTGACTGAGCATGAAGGGGGAAGAGGGATGTGATAGGCTCAGGTAATCTCCACAGGTCTGGCACCTCTAGTGGCCAGACTGGCCTGGCCATGTTCCCTGACTTCCACCACCTCCTAATCTCTCTCACCTGCCATGACTTGCTGATAAAAAGTGTAAAATGGGAGGCTGCCTATGGAAGCTGGGTGGCTTCCATGCCTATGACCTCTCTCCTCTCACCTCACTTATATACCTCCTCTTTAAGGAGGTCTTTGGTTGCCTTACTGACTATTACTGTGACCTCCAGCCATCCTATACTCACACCCATGCCTCACAGATGTCAATCAGTGGGTTGTTTTCTTTTGTGTGTGTGTGTGGGGGGGGGGTGGAGGTTGGCCTTGACTCCACTCTTGGCCCCTCAAGCCTCTAACATTTGTTGGGGCATCTGCCTTCTGTCCCTTTCCTCTAGTTGGGCCCCCCAGCCTCACCCTCATGGGCTCTGGTTTTCTGGTCATCATATCACCCTCTTAAGCCAGTGATCCACAGCTCATGTCTCTTGTGGCAGTCTGTAGGGTCCTTGGCACAGCTGCTTGCACTCTGCTCTGCTCCTGGGTCCCTGACTCTGGCTAGGCAACTTGTGTGCTGCTCTACCCCTGGGGTCCCTAACCCTGGAGCTCTAGGCTTGGTGCCTCGCAGGCATCCCAGTGGCCTCCATATTGGGTAGCCACAATCTGGTCCTCCATTCTTAGCCCCATCCACAACCTGGTCATCCAGTCTTAAACTTAAGCATAATAGTAATATAGGTAAACTACTTCCCACTGAAGTTCATCCCCAGTCAAGGTCAATACCCGACTGCGATCTGTATACTTCTCCCTTATCTGTCTTGGTCTCTCTCTCTCATGAGTAGCTTGGGTGTCCATAATCCTGTTTCCTGCAGAAGCCTTCCTGAGGAGCTCCTCTCCCTGTAGCATGCAGAGCCAGACTGCTCCCTGTAGCTCAGGCTGTGGACTTAAATACCTCAAAGCCCACCCCTTCCTGTAATGTGGCTGTCCAGCCACACACAGGAGTGTTCCCTATACTTAAGGGCCAGCCTGTGCTCCTCTGCTGCAGCCCCATAAAGTCAGCTTAGCCTGCTGCCCTTTCAAAGTAACAGAACCTCTTGGCTCCCTGTTACAGGGAGTTTTTTACATGCTTAAATAGTCCCCAGAGGATCCTGCAGTGCAACTGTCCTACACTGGTGGGTTGGCATGGGAGGAGGTTTGGAGCAAGGATGTGACCACCCCTGCAGCATAGGTTGCTACTCCCACACCCTCCTTTGCCAAATCCTGGATCTGCCCTGCAATTTAGTATGCATTCAGGTTTCTGTACACAGTAAGAACTGCTGCAAATATTGCTACCAAACAGGAAACTTGTTTTGTTTAGAACAAAAAAGGGCTCAAGTTGTCCTTTACCTTAAACTTCGTCAGTGCCATGGTGATTAAACAATAATTTGACAATGACTAGGCAGTTTGCATAGTGTGTTCACTCCTTAGTTTGCAATTCTTAAAGGTTACCTTGTGCTTCTCTGATCTCTCTGTCTGTGTCCATCTGTTGTCTCTTGTCTTATATGTAGATGATAAACCTTCTGGGGCTGAAAGAGGAAGGAGTTTAAGGGAGGTGCCTTTGTGCTCGCAATGAGACGGATGTGCTCAACAGTAACAGGTCTATATCCTCAATAAAAATGATAGAATCATATAATAATAGAAAGTAGGGCTGGAAGGGACCTTAGAAGGTCCTCTAGTCCAATCCCCCTGCCAGAGGCAAGATCATCCCTATCCAAACAATCCTATGCAAATCCATTGCCTAATCAATTTGTAAAGCTATACAGACAACTCTAAACACAGCCACAAGACATAACACCAATCTGCCACAGGTAAAGCACAATGATGGCCAATGTCCTGCTGTTGTATGGGTAGTTTAAATACACTCAAGAGATTAAGAAAGATGACTATGCTGCCTGCTACACAGCTTCCTCTGCAAAACACCATAAAGTTTGCACCAGTAAGACCATGGGGTAAAACTTCTTCCTGATCCCAAATATGGCAATTGGTCTGACCCTGAGCAGAGGGGAATGGCACTGTAGCCAAGAGCCCCTGAGATGAAATCTGAGCAGGGGCACAGACACCCATCAAAATCCTGAGCCTTGGCTGCAGCCAACATCCAATGCTTCCAAAAAAGACCAGACAAACAAGGGTAACAATATTTCCAGTATCAAAAAAGATGACACCTGTCAGGAGAGGGGGTGGGGCAGGGGGGGAGAGAAGAGGGGAGAAGGGCATATGACTGTGGGGAAGGGCAGGGATATCCCTGTGCTCTGCTGCTGCCCCTCACTCCCAAGCCCCTGTCCCCCAGCCCTGCCAGTGCCCCTCACTGTGAACCTTCAGCCCCCTAGCCCCACCAGTGCCCCGCACTCTGGACCCACAGACCCCTGCCCCCCCCCAGCCCTGCTGCCCAAGCAGCTGCTGCATTGCACAGGCACACCCACACAGTGTCTCTTTACCTGATTGTGACCTGTGTGGGAAGCACGTGACCACTGAGAGCCAATCACCTGGCCCACTGCCTCCAGTCCCAAGCAGCCAGCCCGGGAGAGCAGAGAAAGAGCCTGGACATTTTCTCTCATTTTAATAACCCACCCAGACACAAGGACAGGGGTCCAGAAAGGAGGATATGTCCAGGAAAATCTGAACTTATGGTAACCCTAAGACAAGCCCAAAATAATGTTTTCAAAAGTTGTCCATATATGTTTAATAAAACAATATAACTTATCAACATTCTAAGAGAAAAAACATAGGTTACTAAATAAAAGCATTAGCTACTAAAAATGCTAGAAAAATAAATAGGTACAAATTCCTGTTATATAATGTCAACATCAACATAAGCACTGGCATTATTTAACATGTATACTTTGTGACCCCTTTTTCTCCTGGTACAGATCAATCAAAGTGAACAGCCATCTTTGCCCAAAAGAGATTAACATCTAAACGCCTGGGGTAAATAAGGTAAACAAAAATGGGCAGTTTGCAGATTGAGAGTAGAAAAATAATGGGATGTAAAAGAATTAACCATTTACAATGCCTGGCTTATGTAACATGATTCATCTGATTGTTGTTTCCCTTTTTGGATTTTTTTTACTCTGTCATATATAAGGGAAACAAATACACACTTCTACATGAAAGATCTTATTGATGTAACAATAAATACTTTCACATAATTATTAATTAATCATTAGTACTTTCTACTTCAAAGCACTGCAGATATCATTTTAACTAATTTTCATAATACCTTCATGATATAGATGCCAGACGCAGTGAGAGAGTTATTAACATTTTTTCAGATGGGGAAACTGAGGAAGAGAGATTAAGTGATTTGCAATGTCACCAGAGGATTAGATAGACTTAATTTGGCAAGCTAATTGGATATGCATCACCCTTTGATGATAATACATCGCAGTTATATTGTGCTTCACACATTCAAGCTATTGACTAGATATTAAGTAATTATGTTTTGCAATACCCCTTTGAGTCAAGAAAATAAGATGCTTATTCTTATTTTGTTGATGGAGAAAATAATATAAAGGGAATGTGACTTGCTTGTGGCCACTCAATGTGTCTGTGGCAGTGTTTGGATTAGAACTACAGACTCAGATTCCAAGCCTTGCCTTCATCATTACACCCCACACAGTTTCTCAAAAGAAATGTAGGTAATATTAAGCAAACCTCAGATTTTGAAAAATATGGGGTAAAAATGCAACAAATGGCTCTAAGTTAAAATTAAAAAAAAAATATGGACTCAGAGCTCAAAAAATAATTCAGGCCATTTTTTTTTTCAAATGTGAACACTGATTTGGCGTGACTTAGTCACCTTGGGATGCTTTCTGTTTAGTAATATGGTTCTAAGAGCTAATTTTTAGGCACCTAGGTTTGAAATCCTGACATGAATGGCAAGCAGACACAGAAGAATCCAATGAATTGTCAAAGAACTCAGTGGTTAAAGTTTTACTGATTTTGATAGCATTCAATTCTGGCACTAAATCACCAAAAGCTCCTGCTTAGAACAACTTCTGTAAGGAGTGCCTTGGCTTCCTTCACATTTCCTTACCACCCCTACTTCAATGTCACACACAACCTTACCACCCCTTTCCTTACCACACCAGCCTTACCACACATTTCCTTACCACCCCTACTTCAATGCCACACAAAAATAATTTTTTTTACACAGGAAGTAACATGTACATTGATTATTGTGATGCTGGTTTTTCTAAAAAGATTAGATATATTTTACCACTGGGGAGGCCTAACTGTAGTAATGAGATTAGTGTGCAAAGCAGTCACAAGCATCATTTCAATGAGACAGAGAAAAATGAATGCAAAAATCAAAATGCTCGAGTACTAAGCTTTTATTTTATTTTATTTTGCTTTAATGTGAATGCAAAGACATTTGCATTTTGTAGTTCTCTTCATCAGAGAGGTCTCCCTACAGAGTCACTCAGTGTTAGCTGGTTAGGTCTCCTTAATCAAAACCTAAATGTACTATGTCACGTGTTCACTACAAAATGGTTACAAACCAAGTGGGGAAAAATGGGTAATCTTTGCTGCAAGGCAATAATGAACCGTTTTTAGTGCAATCATCCAAATCAATTCTTTTACTTAGTTCCTTCTCATATCTCCTTTCCCCAACTGTGCTGTGACTGAATGACAGTGTGACAGTTTGCGGGATATGTCTGCCCAATTATGAATTCCATTTAGTTTTATGAACAGTATTTGTAATTGTAAGCATTACTGTGGATTAGAGAACCCATTTTATACAAAAAATTGACATGTAGGTGGGGAGACTATGTCTGGAATGCTGTGACAAAGCAGTCAAGTCTTGTCAATATTGAACTATTCTCCCCTGCTTGAATAATGAGGTTTCTGCCATCAGGGCTTTTGACTTTGAATTAAATCACTAAAGAGAAACGTGACCTGTGTTAAATCATGACTATGAGAACTGCAGTTTATTCACCTGACCAATAAGAGAGAACTTCCTTAAGGAAAGGGAGCTACTTCATCACCAGAAACAAAAAGCACAGCTGAAGAGTGGAATAACTGCAAGGAAGAGATAGGGGCTACCACCCTGGGCACTGACTTCAGGAGGAAGGTGATGAAAAAAGTGTCTGTCACTGACAAGTGCACATTTGCATTCTTGATCACGGTGGCAACTGGAAATCCCCACTTCTGCTTTGCCCCAGGCTTTTGGTCACATCCCTACACTGCTGAGCCTGAAAAAGTAAGGGGTAAGAGGGATGCCCCTTCCTAAAAGACTTGGACCAAAATCAGAGACTCACAATGGAGGTGGGGGGAGAACATAATGCAAGGAGCTGAGTTCAGGAGTTTGTTTTGCTTTGAAAAAATGCATTGCTAAACCTTGTCTTTGGCTTACTGTCATGCTGTCCCTTCAAAGGTAAAAAAACAATAGCTCACATAGACAGCTGGTCCTGGGAGAGAATACATCTATCATATTTTCTCAAATATAACATGTCCTAGAATAAGATACATGCCTTGCATTTTGAAAGGCAGAATAAAGGGGTGGGGGGGGGGGGGGAATCTTTCATTGTATAAATAACTGAGTAGCAGCATCCAAGCCTGCTCACTGTTTTGTTCCCAATAGATTACATGCAGACTTCACTTTCACTTTTGTTCTGCCAAAGCTTAAGTAGCAGAAACTCTATTGTTATATTTCTTTGCAGATCATCCACACACCGATTTCCAGCAGCTAGCTTTGGGAAAAAAAGTGGCTGCGGTATGCAAGAAAGTATGGTAAACAATGGGGCTAAGTACAGACAGTCAAAAGTTAGAGGCTGAATTGATTCAATCTTTGCAGGTTAATCGAAGTTGCATATGTTGAACCAATAACTGAACAGACATTCATTTTTAATTCCAGAAATGCAGCCACATGCCTGCAGTGGCTCAGGCCAGAAGCTGGGGGGCACTGGGGAGCACCCATCCCTGCTCAGCTGGAGCAGCCAGATTGGGCCACGGCTACCCTGGCCACCCTGCAACAACTGGGGCTTTCCAGAAAGGTGCAAAGCATTATGGGATTCTGGAAGACTGTGAATTAACTTGAATCTCGAGGGGATCTTGAACAGAAGTTCAGCAAACCATTTTATCATAAATCAGTTAAGACTCATACTACATCCATCCAGGCTTATCTTAAATCAGTTTCAGCTATTTGGAAAGTATTTTATGTGCCCTAAACTTCTGTTAGGTTACAGATCTGAACTGGTTTCCAATCACTTATACTGATTTATGTGTAATTTCTGTCCCTAGCTCTGGGGACTGGTACTGAACCCAGAATTTAGGCAGCCAGACTACAGAACCCACCACAAAAGATGGGTTTCATATAGTGAGTCTGAAGCTATGGACTGGACCTGAAAGGCTCAGGGAATAGATTGATAATCGGTTGCTATGAAGTGCCAAAATATGTTAATGTCCACTGAGAGAACAGATTGGAACAGGAGCAATAGATAACATAGGAGTGTTCAGAATTAAGAGAAAACGGTTTTTATATCAAGACATTGATATAAAAACCTACCATCTACTACATCTATGCAATCCTATTGTGGGACTGAATGAGGGTAAATGAAGTCAGAATTTGGCACTGGGTTAATAGAAGTTGCAACTTTATTCTAGCAACATTGTTTGAAAACAGTCTGCAACTCTTGTAATTTGGAAAATGTATTTATAGACCAACATATCTACTGCTTCTTGTGGGTAAGACTTCATTATCACTACAAAATAAAATGAGGAGGAAAAAGGGAAAAGGGGCACAGAAAATGAAGGAATGCTACCTGGTTCTAGCAATTTCAAACAAATTGAATGAAACCTTCAGCTGGTATAAATCACTTGTGGTGTCACCTTCACACTACCTTGAGACTCTGAGATGCTGTCTGTAGAATGAATGATACTATAAATGGTAATCCTCATTGGAAGCCACTTTTATTTATGAAGTGTATTGGTTTTTGAGTTCATGCAATCATGTTATTCCCACCCTAAAATACAAGTATTATACCCCTAACCTGTGTATCACAATGAGGGTTCTTCAGTCATATGGAGTTTCATGACTAGTACATGCAGTTGGATGGAATGACACCAAAGTATAGTCTTTCTTAACTTACCAGTTCAGACCTATAGTTTGCAAATCAGCTGTCAAGAAGTTTTCTATCACCTCTGGGTTGATTTCAAGGCATAGATTTGTATAGAGCCTCTGATTTAATGCCTCCCTTTATCAAAGTACAATCATTTCTATTGAGCCCTTGTGTCTGGTCTGATGTTAAGTCACAGATCCTATCAGTTTACTAGCTCAAGAGCTTCGACATGCTTCTGCCCATCTAGTTTTCCAGGCTACTCTCAATGTATAGGTCTTTGTCATTAGAACTTTTAGTTTAATGGTCTGATAAATTCACCAAGGCCTAAGCACTGATAATCTGTAAATTGGAAGGAGGTAGGCTAAATGTTTGGTGTTTTGCATTTTAAAAGTTGATTTTAAAGTTACATCTGTTGCATATTTCCTATGAATGTATACTGATAAAAATATAACCTAATTTGGTTAATGGAACCATTTATTTCCTGTTGCAGTATGCAGTCACTGTAGTATTGCAGTGACTATAATTGTTTTAATTGCTTATTTTGTTATGTATTATAATTGCTTCAAATGTTTATTTTGTTATTTCTCTTTTTATATAAAGAAAGGATTTGACCATTAAGATAAAGTTAGTATTTGGAACTAACCATCTATTTTAAATTTCTTATTGCTTAGCATAAAATGTGTTTGACATTGGTCTTATGATTTTCGACATGTTTGACTCATGAATTTAGAACTTAAATTTAGTATAAGGAAAACACTTGGGTAAGGGTTTGTGGTATGTCTGGTGTGTGTAGATACGTCTGGTTTATGTGGAAAGAGGTAACAAAAGAATAAATGATGGACATATGTGCCAGTGACACAGAAAGACAGGCACCTGGTGAAAACAGCATTCTGTGGTTTGACGGTTAAGAGCTGCAGTGACCTAGAGTCAGCAGTAAAGGATTGCCAAACACTAAATCATGCTCCATCCTGATAGCTGAAGACTGCAAGTGACGGCCCCTGAAGGTTGCAGACCACAAAGCCAGAAGAACTATAGGCCAGGGAACTATAGGCCAGTTAGTCCTACCTCGATCTGGGTAAGCTTTTTGAGAGAATTATCCTGGCGCATGTCCATGAGGGGCCAGAAGGAGAGGTTATACTTAGGGGCAACCAACATGGGTTCATTAGAGGCAGGTCCTGTTATACCAACCTGGTGGCCTTCTATGACCAGGTCACAAAATCCTTAGACACAGGGGTAGCAGTGGACGTAGTCTTTCTGGATTTCAGGAAGACCTTTGACACTGTCTCTCAACCCATTCTCATTAAAAAACTAGGGGACTGTGGCGTCGACACCTACACAGTCAAATGGGTCACTAACTGGCTGGAGGGCTGCAACCAGAGAGTGGTGGTGGATGGGTCATTTTCGACCTGGAGGGATGTGGGCAGTGGGGTCCCCCAGGGCTCGGTCCTAGAAACCTGCACTGTTCAACATCTTCATCAGTGACTTGGACGAGGGGGTAAAAAGCACCCTATTCAAATTTACTGATGATACTAAAATGTGGGGGGATGTGGGCACGCTAGAAGGGAGGAATAGGCTGCAATTGGACCTAGACAGGTTACAGAGGTGGGCGGATGAGAACAGGATGGGTTTCAACACTGACAAGTGCAAGGTGCTACACCTGGGGAGGAAGAACCAGCAGCATACCTACAGGCTGGGGAACTCCTTTCTTGTCAGTGCAGAGGCAGAAAAGGATCTTGGAATCATTATTGATGCCAAAATGAACATGGGCCGACAGTGTGGGTATGCGGTCAGGAAGGCCAACCGCACCTTGTCATGCATCCACAGATGCATCTCGAGCAGGTCCAAGGAGGTGATCCACCCCCTCTATGCAGCACTGGTCAGGCCACTGTTGGAGTACTGCGTCCAGTTCTGGGTCCCGCACTTCAGGAGAGATGTGGACAGCATTGAAAGGGTTCAGAGGAGGGCCACCTGCATGATCAGGGGCCAGCAGGGCAGGCCCTACGAGGAGAGGTTAAGGGACCTGAACCTGTTCAGCCTCCACAACAGAAGGCTGAATGGGGGTCTAGTGGCCTGTTACAAACTAGTCAGAGGGGACCAGCAGGACCCTACCAACTATGAAACTATGAAACTATGAAGATCATGACCTACCAATCCCAGCCTGCCAACAGAACAAGAAAGACAGTCTTCACGTCTGACTCAGCGGAATCTATAGTCTGGTATGGACAGCTATTACTATAAAGAATGATCACAAAGACAAGGCTTTGGGTCTCTTCCACCTGCAAAAAGGAGTTTTGGGCGTGTCCAACAAGACCCAACTCCAACTCTCTTGGTCAGCCTGGCCAGCCACCAGACTGACCTTGAGCAACTTTGAAAGTTGGTCGACAAGGTTCCTTGGGTGAATCTGATATCTTTTATTAGACCAACCCAAATAGTTGGAAAATAATTATTAAGCAAGCTTTCGGGTTCAAAAACCCTTCGTCAGGCTAAGGAAGTTACAGCAGTTGGTGTGTGCTCTTCCTGGATGGAATGAAAAGTAAAGAAGCCAGCGGCTGGGCTGGTATGCATACAAGACAGGTAGTCAGTGAAAATGTAGATTGTCAGTACAGTTCAGAACTGTTGCAATACACAAGAAAACCCCCCACAAATCGCACACCGCTGGTTATGACATATCACCCCTCCCTTGAACCTGTACGGAAAATCCTCAAACAATTGAACCCATACTAGAAAGAGACCCTATTCTTAAAAAGATCTTCCCAGAGCCACCCATCCTAGCCTTCAAACAAGCACCGAACCTC
>NW_005843031.1:255494-280598 GCF_000455745.1 Alligator sinensis
ATTTTCACTGACTACCTGTCTTGTATGCATACCAGCCCAGCCGCTGGCTTCTTTACTTTTCATTCCATCCAGGAAGAGCACACACCAACTGCTGTAACTTCCTTAGCCTGATGAAGGGTTTTTGAACCTGAAAGCTTGCTTAAAAATTATTTTCCAACTATTTGGGTTGGTCTAATAAAAGATATCAGATTCACTCAAGGAACCTTGTCTGCCTATGTCCTTAGACCAACACAGCTACACACCTTTGAAACTTGGTAACACTTTAACCTTTGCAGGACTGTCTGACTTTTGTGTGTGTGTGCCTGTCTCTTTTATATGAATGAATAATTGAGTGAATGAGTATGCATGGGAATGAGTGGAGTAAATAACCTTGTTGTTCTTTATTCTGTTTATGTTGCATGTTTTATGTTCCAATAAATGTGGCATTGTGCCTTATCCACATATAAGATTCCAGCTTGTTTTTAACTCACATTGTATGCCCTGTGCGCACAACATCACTTCTAGTTTATACCATTTGCAGAGGCACTATTATCCAACTCCTGGTGCAGGACAAAGCTGAGTATGTGTCCATGGAAAGGAAGTCCCATTTACTACACTGCAGTGAAGAAGAGTAATTTGGGAATGGAGTGTGGAAAAATCTCTGACCAAATCTGATAGAGAAGGTTTACAAGATGAATTTGAAGGGAAAGATGTTTGCCTCAGAAATTTAAAGATTAAAATGAGTCTTCCTTTGCCCTTTCCTACAAAACCCCTGGTAATAATGCATTCTTAAAAATGTCATAACATAGAACAGTGATTCTCAACCAGGATGCTATGGCTGTGGTGTTGTCTTGGAAATCTTACAAAGGTGTTGTAAGGGACCGCACAGTGTTAGCAGTCTTAGGTGTACCAACAAGATAAACTCAGAGTTTTGAAATAGGAATCCATAGAACTAAAAATATTCTGACCTCTCTCAGTTTTTTTTTTTTCCAACATAAAATTTCTCCCTTATTTTTATAGTCCCCCCCCCCAAAAAAAAACAACAAACCTAGCATAAGCTAAAAGCTGGCATTTTCCAAGGGGTGCCATGAATCTTGCAAGGGTTGCCTTGCATCTAAAAATGTTGAGAACCACTAACTTAGACATAGAAATGCTTTAATCATAGCATTTCTGATTTTATGATCAGAAAGTCTAAGAATCCATATTAAGATTAAGGGAATTTTAGATTCTCTTAGGCTATCTTAAAATATATTATACTACAGTCTAACCTCATAAATCTGGCATGCTTGGGACCTAGCACCTGCTGGAAATGTGAATATTCTGGATTTTTGAATGAGTGAGGCTGGGGCTAGGGAAGGAGAGGGGCACAGCTCAGCCTAGTGGCTGCAGGCAGGTGGCGTTGGCTGCTCTCAGGGCTGCAGCAAGGAGCAAAGTCGAGGGAAATGTAAGTGGGTGCAGGGTGCAGTGGGGCACGGCTCTTGCTGCTATGTGCACCTCAGAAGGGCTGCGGGCTGGGGGGCTGCGCTAGGCTTTTCCTGGGAGGCACATGCCCCTGGATCTGAGTGCAGGACAAGAGTGGGCTGCCGCCCACCTCAAGTGCCAGGAAGAGCCTGGTGCTGCCACCATCCCCAGCCTGCAGTTGCAGGCTGCTCTCATCTGGCAATCAGATCTGGGGGTATGTGCCCCCCAGGAGTGCAGCCCCCCAGCCCACAGCTCTCTCAGGGTGCATGTAGCAGCAACAGCTATAACTCCCCACTCTGTGCCCCATACCCATTTACAGTTCCCTCCAGTTTGCTCCCTGCTGCAGCCCCAGCAGTGGCCAACACCCCCCGCCTGCAGTGCCAGATTTTTGAGAATTCTGGAATTTTGAGACCCGGATTTTTGAGGTTATACTGTAGTAAGTATAAAAATAAAGAAACATGCATTTTAATAGTTGTCATCATACATATTTTTAAATTGCTTTTGAAGGTCTCATTTTTAGACAACAGATTATTGCATCATGATTACAATATTAAGAAAAACCTAAATAAACATAAAATAAACACGTTGCTATTTTTCTGGTTACAGTTACAATATTACATTTTTCTAGTACATTTAATAGTACAATTACTATTACATAATAATAGAAGATGACAAAAAGATCACCTCTTAAAATTTTGTTTCACTATTACAATAAAATATTTAAGTTCACTAACATTTAGAGGATCCTGTGTATAAGGTCAAATTTTCTCTTTGATTATCCCCCTAAGCACAAAACTAACTATTCTTCATTCTTTTAAAAGGGTTATGGGAGCTCAGTTCTACAAATAATTATTAGAAATTGTCTGATGTGAAAGGTTCAACAGGTTCTGACCACTATAAAAGTATCAGGAAAGATTAAAACAGCCTTAAACAGAAAATTGTTTGATTCTCCTTTGACCGTAACTAATGGGGACCGTTTTTGATTCTGCATATGAAAGACACAGGAAATGTACAAGCCGTTACTAATATGTATCTTCAGAAGTAGTGATGGGGATTTCCATTACGGATTCATTAGGCAACTACTTTATGACTTTAAAAGTAAAGTAACACAAACAAACATACACATCTAAGGTTGCTTTAAAAAGTACACCATGCTCTCATCTCCTACTATATGGAAACAAACATATTATATTTTTGAAATACTAAAGTACTGAATTTTCTATTCAAAAGCAACTTTCTATCATCTTTTTTTTCTTCTATCTGTTTGTTTCCTGGTTTAACTTTCTTTTCCTAACCAGTTTTTTACATATATATGTTGCTGATACATTTTAATTGTACCTGGGATTTCTAGCACATAGATTCTTTACAGTAGGAGGGAACAAGGTCAAACTCTCAGCTGTTTTATTTTATATAGTCGCACATTTAAAGGGGGAAAACCTTAGTACTAGATGTAGTGGGATTTCCTATCCCTACACACCAGTGCACAGGAAAAATACAAATGTTCTCTTCCTCCTCCCCCCCCCCCCCCCCAAAAAAAAAATTAAAATAAATGTTCAGTTTGTGTGTACTTTTTCTTTTAATAAAATATTTATATTTGTTATGTAAAGCAGACTTTTTTGTCAAAAATCTAATTATCCTTTCAATTTTTCAACAGAAAAATTCTGATCAGTCCTTCTGGCAGACACAACAGTCCCAGCAGCCTGGACAAAACTCCCAGCCACCTGGGGATCTGGATGCATCCTGATCCCCACGTGGCAGGCATACAGCTGCTCCTGCAGCTGGCACAACTCCCCCTCCCACATTGGGGCTTAGGCAGGCAGCAGTGGGCCCCTTGCTGCCTGGGCTGGTTGAGAGCAAATTGCTCCCAGTCAGCGTCTATACATATGCTACTGTGCAGTAGCTAATGCACTGTTAATCTAGTACTTGTATTTCCTAGTCCTAGTAAATGGCACATTAGCCTAATTTATTGCACAGTGAGCATATCTACATGTGACACTATGGCGATGTAGTATCAGCAGGCAAAAACCATGATTCTGCAGCTATATCACCTTAGCAACACGCTCCCTCGGTATAGCATGTTGTTATGGCAACGTAGCAGCTAAAAAATATCTGTGCGCTTTGCGGATAGCACAGTACAAGCTGTTATTGTACCATCATTTAGTATTTCCAAAAAGAAGTACTAAATGATGGTGCAGTAAAAATGGTCTCATAGGGGCAGATGCACCTAGTAAGTACCATGCATGTGTAGATGGTGACACTTTACTGCACATTAGATTAGTCTAATGTACAGTAAACCATCTTGTATAGATGCACCCATAGAGTAGCTCATCTGTTACCAATCATATGTTAGATTTTGCTTATGTCATGTAAAAATATCAGGAAACAGGAGCATACACAGACCAAGTACTATGCAAGCAATTTGTTTGTGAAACAAATACAGTTTTTCCCTTGCTAGACAACTGCTAATCCCTGTCTTAGTGTATACCATGACTTTGGCAGACCAGATATTAGATTTTCAAAATGAAAAAAAGAAAAAGTAGCCAATGTTACACCTTATTTATCTTTGAGCGTATTTCCCTTTTTTCCCCAGCCAACTGAATATAGAGATATGTGTGTGAAGTGTCCGTGGCAGCCAGAGAATTAAAATCAATCTGGAGGTCAGACTTGATAAACTGTGTCAGACATCTTAACACTTACCAGGATGCATATGGCATTCCTAGCCATTGGTATCAAACTATTTTTAAAGGGGTCAGCGTTCACAAAATGTCTCTGATATCCACAAATCTAGCAAGAAGCCTACAGTAATTTTTAAAAGCATGCACTTCTAAATGCATGCGTGTTCTATCAGATATAATTTTAGCGAACAAAATAAACAAGCTGACAGGATAAAATATCAGATAAAGAAACATTCACTCTACATGTAACTGAAATTCTGTAAGCATTAAAACAGCCTGAAGGATCTAAAATGGATGAGGATTTTCTGGTTTGTATTAGGACTGATGATTTAACAGTTTGTGTGGCTCCAATATCAGTACTCTTGTCATTGAGATTACACTGGTAAGAGAAATAAACATGACATGGAAGACAAGAGCATGGAGCAGCTACATAACCGCATATGTATGAAAATGCCTTTAGCTACATTTTTTTAGTTTGGGAATGGGAGAGTGAATCTTACAGCAGGTTCAAATAGAAAGCAGAATGAATAAGCATGCTGGATATGAAGCATTTATTCTCCAAGAAATATGATCAGCAATTTATAAGTCCTCATACAAATACAGTAAAACCTCATTTGTAACAAAACCTGTGGATAACTCCCTGATTTTAACATACCTGACCGCAAGAGCTATTTTTTTTTATTACTATGATTCAATGAATTGGCTGATATTAACAAAGCACATACTTTTAATGAGTTTTTCCCCTCGTTCTCATGGGCGTTAGTTATAATGAATTACAATATACTTGAGGAGTTGGAAGACCAGTCATAGAGTGCTCTAATGAGTAGGTTTGATCTGTGGACAAGCCAGAAAACCAAAAGAATCCCAGTGTCCCACTCCCAGAAGCTAATTAGAAGTTACCATCTTTGAATCAATCGGCATTGTCTAAGACAATGATTAATTCAACAGCATTATGTGTACAATAGCCCTCACTCTTAGATGCTATCCCAGGGAAGATCCAGAGTTGGCATGGTCACACCCAGTTTGGACCAGGTAGTGCAAGGCATTCAGCTGATGCATTTCTGGCAGTTCATCTGCAAGCAGCTCACTAACCATTTGGAAGGAGAGCATTACTTTCTTTCAAACAGTCAAATATTCTGCCCAGTTTAAGCACCACATGTTACTTAACTTCCTCTACTGAAGGGTTATTCCTCATCTCTCACACGCTAACACTGTGAAAGAGAGAACATTTTGGGTTGGGGGGAGGGGTGTGGGAGAAGCAGGACAAAAGGAGGAGTTGGGTTTGGGTTTTGTAGGATAGATTTTTTTTTTGTAGGTGGATAAAGGAGAATTTGTGCTGTCTAGAAAGAAGCAGCACAGATGGAGAAGCTGGAAGGGATATATTTGAATATACACTCAGTCATTAAAATCTTTCTTTATGAGTCTTAGAAATAATATAACCCTTAGGTTTTTTGGTATTACAAATCTGTTTTGTGGAAAGGTTTACGACAGCAAAGACTCGGGATAATATCCTCATGTGTTCAATAAGCATCAGGAATGGATGAAAATGAGGATAGTATTTTCATGCTAATCTTGTTACAGGGAAATGGTGAAGGAAGATCATTATAATAACATTTTTAAAAAGTTTTGTGATATTATAGGCTTTAAGGAGTAGGGTACAATGTCTCTGAAGAATACTAAAAAAGAAATTCCTTAATAACAAATTTTCTTGGATACACATTATGCACATACACTCAACCCCAAAAATAATATCACCAAGGTTTATTTCACTGTTCATACTGTAAATATATTATTCTGAGTATACTGAATGTTCACTAGTACTATTAAATGTAAATGTCTCCATTAACCTTTTATCCTTGTACTTTTGGGGTTTCATACTGCTTTACAATAAGGAAAAAAAAGTATCTGTATAAAACAATGTCTATATAGGTTACTAATTTGTGTTTTTGCTATAAGGTCAAAACTATTGTAGCACTTTATAATTAGGTTTCCTACTTTATGACTGACTAAAGTATAGTGATGCACTTTAGTGATCATGGCTTCATACTTTATCCTGCCACGATAAAGGTTAAACAAGACACTTTGTTTGTAATCCTTGAAACTTTCTTTTATTTTATACCTCATATTTTCGAGGAGTACAGCAAAGTTATCTTGTATACCAATTCATTTATTTAGTTCAGAAATGTAAGTTTAGTTCCTAAAATTTAATAACTAAACTACTGTTCAGGATTCTTTAAGTAGCTTAAATTTTAGAAATGCTATGAATCCACAGATCACATGGACAGAAATGATAATGCTCCCTGAAAAACTGGAAACAGTCCTCAACACAATCAAATAATCTAATATGTATGTCTGATTTAAATATGTAGATGTTAAGGATAGAGGTTCATGACTGAGCTTATTAGGTTCTTCCTGTTCTCTGATTCTAAATCAGAATGAAACTGAAGTATGCTTCAATTCATGCATTTTTTTTTCTTTTCCATGGCAATGAACATGACAGAGTCTCCTGGATCACAGCAGTTTCCTTTTTCAACAGGTGACCCATTCCAGGTTACTAGTTTTAATCTGGTCTATTCACAGCTATGCAAGCACTAAGCTCCAGCACAACAGTCAGTGCCCTGGAATTCCATAGGGCCCCAGCCTACAGTATGATATTAGTCTTTTCCAATTGTCTGGCTAAATCAAATGAGCAATCTGTCTTCCCTCATGCACTACATCTTCCCCAATACTCCCTCGAGATCCATAGCTACAAGGACTGTCCAACAATTATTTTTAGAAGGATCTCCTACTGGGTAATTGAGTGTACTTTTAACTGTAGTCAAGACAGCACGGGCACTGAGACTCAGCCTCAGAGCAATTTGTTTCTCTTGGCATCTTTCTTTTCAGTTCACAGTGACTCCTCTAGCTGATGTTTCCGGCTGAGTTTGGTTGGCAAAGCCATCCAGCTCCTATAATGTATGTTGTTTTCCCCCCCTGAGGTCTGATTTGGCTCACCTCCACAAGTTTCTCTGATTGTATGCATGAGACAGGCTGGATTGCTGTTTTATTGTGCCCCTCACCAAGGTATCTATAGCTCTTTGATAGAATTATATTGACAGGACCAAAATGGCAAAAAAAGAAAAAAAAAAAGAGAAAAAAGAAAACCATGAATGACATTTACTTTTTCCTTGTGGCATTGTGGCAGCATTAAATTTATTCTGGGGATTGAATGAGTGGTGCCACTTGTTAGCAGTGTTGTTCTTAAAGGTTTCTAAATATTCTTTTAATCGATAAAATACACCCAGGGGCCTATGGGGCACCATTTATATACAAGTATTTATATGCAAACCCCAGACTGCTGCTATTAGAGAACAAAATGTCAACTGAAATGTCTTAAGCCTTTCTAACAAAGCACTTTCTAATACTACATTGGCTCTATGCTTACATGCTTGATACCTCATGTGGGATATGCAAATATGTTAGTGACTTAATTTTATCTTCCTTCTGAGGTTTGGGTTGACATGATTGTTTTCTAGAACAACCACTCATTTTAACTATGAACCCCTCCAAAGGGTTATATCCAGCTAATATAAGGTGCATCTATACATGCCAATTTAAGGAGCATTAGCTATTTTTGAGGAGCATGAAGAGTGTGGGTCTACATGTAAGCACTCTTAATAATGGTGATTTTAAGCCATTCATTTCTAAATCTGATACCTGCAAAAACTGGTATCAAATATAGGTGTGAATAGCTAAAGTGCCTTAATGCACAGGTAATCGTGCTAAGGTACATTAATGCTGTGTATGTCAACTGACCTAGAACTAACTTTAGTGCCAAGTCAGTCCGCACACTGTGTTAATGTACCTTAGTTACTGTACTCTTTGGAACTTAAGTATTTTCACCAAAATTGTAGAATTCTGAAGAATTTAATTGACTTTCTTTCTAACTGGTAGAATATGGTTAAGGTACTTCCCCACAGCAATTTGGTTTTAATATGTGAGACTCATGGGTGGGTCACAATTGGATTTTTTTTAGACAAAGTTTGGACTTTAGCTCACAATCTCTTCAAAATCAATTGTTTTTATGTCTTTCCCAATCTCAGAGAAATGAAGGCTCATACAAACTGAGTCAGCCATTGTATCTTCACTAAGCTCAGGAGTGGGGATTCCGGAATCCATCCTCTTAATAATGCAGGACTGAGGATTAGTAACACAGCAAATAACCTCTTCAAACTTGGCTATGAGCTTATTTTAATGAGAAGGAGGAAATCAGAGAGAGATGGGGCAGGGAGACAAGGAAGCATCCTTTTCCTTGATTTCAAGAAAAATGGTATGATACCTAGACAGTGTCAAAAGTCTGTGAAGACAGAGAGGAGGGAGGCAGAAAATAAACTCAGTGATGCTACATACTACCCAGAAGCATAAACGTGATTTTTTGAGGTAAATAATGTAAAAAGCCTGGAAGAATACTGACATGAAGAAATCAGCAGCAATCCAGTTTTTTACCACATCAAAGCAACACAGACTTGGTAGCTACTTACCATATCTAGTACATTGCACCTTAGCACCCAAATTCTTGTTTAGCTTTTCAACAAATAATAAGCAGACTTACAAGTGAGAAGAGGAAACGCCAAATACTATATACATTATTTGAGTAATTTAAAAATAACATGTGAATTCCTGATACACTCTTCCTGGTGGTATTTCCATAGTGTTTGAATTTGATGGTCACTTTTAGCACATATATAATTCATACTATTTCACAGATGAACAAAAAACAGCTCTGGCCAGTTGCCATATTTAGGTTGAAGCTGAAAGTAAATTATCTCAAACAATAAGGGACTACTGTGAAAGTTATCTGCAAGCATGACTTGAATAAAAGATGGAATGTACTAGTTAGGAACTGAAAGCTATTCTTGGGTAAGCCAGATGTACAAGTCTCTGAATTTAAGAAATTGCCTCTTCAGAAAGATATTATTTATGTTTTGTATTACAAGTTAAAAATATATGCCTCCTCATTCACCAATGTGTACTAACCATACCTTAATGAACTCAAATATTCTAATCTGGCCAAAAGAATCAAACCAATCAGGAAAAATTAAACAATAGTGGCCCTTACCAATTTAAAGTTCTCTCTTATTTTGGGACAACTGCAACCTCTTGGCTAGGGATAGACATTACACATAAACCAGTTCAATTGATCAGCAATTAGTTTAAACCTTTAACAGAACAGCTGTTCAGTGCACATAAACTGGTTTGAAAATGGCTAAAACTGGTTTAAGATAAACCTGGTTGAATGTAGTATCAGAGTTAACTAATTTGAATCAAACTGGTTTATGCAATGTCTGTCCCAGACCCTTTCCTGGTTTAAGTTAAATCAAAGTCCTCCAGAATCCCAGATGCTTTGCTGGCCGGGGCTCTGCTCTCTGTTCCAGTCCATCAGGGCTGGCTCTGCCCTTCTGTTCCCTGGCTGCAGCTCTGACAGAGACTGCAGGTACAGGGCATCTGCCTGGCTTCCTCCTGCTCCCCCCCACCCCTGCTGCCACTCCCTGCTCAAGCAGGGATCCCCTCTCCCCTCTAGCTTACACAGACACCACTTGGCATTAGCTAGCATACAACATGCTGAATATGGTCTGTGCTGTGGGAGACAGGACAAAGGCAGACAGCATAATGGTTTAGGCTATTTGGAGCTAATCAGCAGGTAGCTGGTAATGTCTCTCCATTCCTTCCTTGGAAAAAGTTGTTTAAGAAGAGCTTGAACTAATGAGAGATCCTTCTGTTTTGCTGATGGGGTGATAAACCCCTGCTGGCTCCCTGGCTGACCAGCAGGGACACACACACACACACACACTCAACCTCCTCCCTAATCAGAGCATCCTTCTGAGGCCTGGCCTTCCTCCTCCCCCACACCCACCCACCCCCACCAACTTAGTACTATGGAAGAGTAGGGAGGGCTGCTCTAGCGTGAGCCAATGCAAGCATGTGTCTGCATTTTTTTCATTCCAGGGGGGATGTCTATACAGTTACAAAAACTGATTCAGCCTAGGCAGGTTAGACTAACCTGAAAAGATTGAATCAATTCAGACTCAGGCTTTTTGAATGTCTGTCCCTAGCCCTTATGTTTAACAATAATATCTGGTGTTCCACTGAAGTCCCTCTACACTGTTTCACAAAGATAGCATTTGGCTGGCAGAGGCTGTCCTTTGAATATGTCACCAAATTAAGATCACTGAGCAGGCAATATAGAGCATGCCACTCCATATACTTCTTGCAGCCACTGGTATAGGACATGTGGTGGGGATTTTCTTAGGAAAGGAGAATCATAGAATGTATTACACTGTGGCCATTCTGGATTGCCAGAAGTCCCCTAAGTGGCAATTGCTGATTTGCTAATTTTACAGAGGCTTCTCTAACTTCATTTAGGGGCCAAGAAGGTCCCAGTAGGTCCCCAAAATGAGGAAGAGGCAAGAGTGTCCCTAAAACAACCTCCTGCATTGAGGTGAGTTTAAAAGGAGAGTTAAAAATCTGGTCCTCTGTTTTCATTCAGTATTGCATTTATTCTAATACACAGCATACAAGAAAATAAACGTTGGCAGTCAGAGTTATTTTTCATCTAATAGAATATTCTTTTTACTACAAGGCAATATTCCATGATACAGTTTTACATCGTTCAAGAATGAACATTGCCCTTCAATCTACTCAAGCATTAAGTATGGTCTTCCTCCCCTTCATGGGATCAATCTTCACTATGGGAGTGCAGAATCCCACTAGTACAAATTGATTTTTTACAAAAGTAATGTTCAGCTTCACAAGATGAGTTGTGTGCTATTGGAGATTGACCAAGTCCTGGAATGAAGCCATCAAGGCCAAGAAAGAGATATAGCAATGGAAATAGAACAACAAATACTGACAACTGCAGCAAACTCAGTGATAATAAGATGCAACCAAAGGGCGCTCTCACTATATTGCACTTTGCATTTCCTAAAATATGATGTTCCATTTTTAATTAAGATTCAAACCTGCAAGCAGTTAGTTTTAGGTGTAGCTTTCAAAAGTATGAAACAATCCTTTTGACATCACCACTGACATCTATTTCAGTTTGTTTGTTTTTTCCCTTTTTTATTTATTTATTTTTTTTTACTATGTTAGTGTGGCACCAAGAGAGTTGATCTCTTGGAAAGGCAATTTTCAGATCCAAAACAAAATGTCTACAATGGGCTCTCAGTGAGATTTCTGGCCCCTGAAGAAGTATGAATTACAATGTATTAAATAATAATGTGACATCGATATTCAATCTGCTTTCCATGAGAGTTTCCCCATAAAGAGAATACCAATGCATGTATTTTACCATGATATGTTTTTGGGCAAAAGGAGGAGGGTCCAGAGGCTGGAGACAAGTAGCTTAGGAGGCTTAGATACAGTCCCTGGTGTACCAGATTTCCTGTGTGATCTTGAACACGTCTTTTAGTCTCCATATTCCTTAATTCCTCAAATGAGATAATGGATTCACTACAGCACAGCTGAGTTCTGAGTAAAAGTACATTAAAAAGACTGTGATACACTCAGATGCTAACAGTAATGGGGACAATGAAATACCTTAGGTAAGTATCTACACTTTGTTTAGCCATCAATTCACTTAAAGGTATTTTATGACCTCAACTATAATTCATAGACTGTGCATGGTCCTTGACAGTGTATGTTGCTTCAGCAAGATCAAGTACACTCCAGGGACACTTTTATTCCTTTTAAGTAATAAAAGATGACCGGATGGCAGAATTTTCAAATTGTTCATCTGTGAATGCTCTCCAACAAGTTTGGATGCAATGAAGTATTTACTCAGTCTGTGCCTCCATGCTCTGGCAGAGTTCCTCCTGCTTTAGTTGCCCCTTGCAATGTAAGCAAAGAGCAGGATACAGCCTTGTATTTTACACGGGTGAACCAAGCCTGACTATCTGTTGTTCAGCTAGTTTTTAGCATGCTTATTAGAGTTCTGCAAAGTGGATGCAATACAGTAAAAAACAACATTTAAAATGTTTGCCCCTTTTCCACTTCCATAAATCTGCAATAATCTGGTGCTTAATATGCTATATGGAAAAAAATCATAATCCAACTTTAAAATTCTACCTTTGCCATGCAAAATGTAATATTTGTTCTTAGGTAAAATAAATGGAATGCTAACTTTAAGGGATATCCTCACATCATTTTATAAGTGTGAGGCAACTTGGTCTGTATTATACACAGGCAGAATTTGTGTATCACCTTCCGGTTCCCATCCAATGGATATCAGGAGAGAAAGAGAAAGGAAGAGTAGCATAAAACCTGAGTGACTACATTGAATGACTGCATATATTAGATAGCTTCCATAGACTCCAAATGACTGTGTGAGACTACATTGCAATGCAACACTGACAGTTGTCAATCTTGATATTTATAGTATATTTCTGAAATTGCATTGAACGATGACATACTTCTTCAAGGATATGCCTCACTGCTCTAGTAAAATTATTGCACAAGATAGATTCAATTAGTAACATATGCTATGCTGCTGAAATAAGTATTTCCACAGTGATGAACACTAACATTCATAGCTGCAACACACTGTGAATGCAGGACATACGGTGCACACTATAATTAATATGTAGGTATAATAAAGCTTAGCTAAGGCTGCTATGTCAGCTTTAAGCATTTTTCCCCCTGCACAGTTCTCTTTTGTTTTAATACATTTTGTGTTTTCTGGTTTTTCTTTTTTTTCCCCTTTTTTTTCTGTTGAAACCTTTTCTTTTTAATGGTGACTTACATAGACACTCTCTCCTTTTGATATTGTGACTGCATAAACTTAGGGTGAACCTTGAACGTGTTGATTTTGGATTGTACCAAAGTCCCCATAGACATACACTGTATTAGTTTGTAACTCTCTCACATCGTTGGGTAATCTCATTACATTTGCAATGACATCATTTTACCATAATAATTTGTCATAATGATGACATTTTAACAGCATGAAGCACTTGCATTACAATATCAAGATGAAAAATGACTTTTGTAAATTCTAAAGGGCCAATTTTCCAACCTCTACTGTTTTTCCCCTTCTGTGATAGAAAGACATTTTTTGGACCTGAGAACATACTGCTTGCATTTTTTTTACAGCCACTAAAGGTGCACGGTTGACAGGTTTGAGGCCAAAGCAGAAGCACTCACAGCACGGCCCATCAGATTCCAATGAATCTGTATACCTTGTCACATGGACATGAAAAAGGAAGGAAGGAACAAGTTTGTAGGAACAGGCCATGGGACTACCCACTTAAGAAAATGGGAATCTTTGCATGCATCCAAAGTTAACAAACTTGGATCAGGCCTTAATAACCTACTGGCATACGGGTAAAGTTGCAAAATCAGACCCTAGGATGTGGGGAGAGGGAAGCATTTGAAGTTGGGTCTAAATTATCTGGTCACTTGTACTAGTCATTTAAATTTGTCAAAAATTTCAGGACTACTCTTTGTTTCTGAGAACTACTCAGGACTACTCTTTGTTTCTGAGAACAGTACTTTTCAACCAGGGTGCCATAGCATGCTGGGTGCCTTGAGACCCTTTCACGGGTGCCACAAAGTGCTACACAATAGTGACTCTGTTAGGTAGACAAACATGATTCACAGCATAAGCCCAGTGATTTCAAAAAGGAATCCTTAGTATCAAAAGCATTCTGATCTGTTGTGGTCTTTCTGAATGCATTGAAACAGAAGAAATATTCTCCTGTTTTTGTATAGTGAAAAAAAAAAATGAAAATGAACACATCTCTCTCTTCCATTTAGAAAGAAAAGGGTGAAATCCTGTAGTACTTGAAATGAGATATATTTTCATTTTTAAGGCCTAATGTTTAAATTTAAAGAATAGAAAAGAATGATTTGGGATTTGATTAAGCTAAACATCACAAGCACTCCCAAATTTTGCTGTCCCCAACAGCAGTATAAATGTGACTATATAATTTTATTCCTGTAAAAAATGTATGGAAATGTTATTTTTTTACACTACAAAATAACAATAAATCCTCCTGTGCGGTAGTTTATGCAGAAGTTCCTACCAGGAGATGGAAAGGAAATAGAACTTAAATATGGAGACAATTTTAAAACCTATGCAAGTCTGAAATATTCACTGCTGCCAGAGTTCCTAGCACAAACATCAGAAAAGTGGTGGAAACAACAGACGTGATTCATTTTTTCTCAGAGTCAGAAGATGCAGCTCCTATCTTGACCTCCAGCTAACTGCAGAACATTATACTCATCAAAAAACTGCAAAAATTCCTTTTTAATGGCTAATTTTAGAAATCAGCTGTTTAATGTACCCTTCAAATGGCCATTAAATTTCCCTAATATATCTTCACCTCAGAGATGCTGTAAGAGAGAGTGAAGTTCTCAGCTATTACAGTAACAGCACCATATGTGTACCTAAGTTAGGTCAGAAGTGCATTTACCTTTAAGTTAATCAAATAATTATGTCTCCTTAAAATTTCTCTTTACAACTGCCTCATCTACATTTCCATGCAAAAATCTGGGAGCAGGATTCAGGATAGTATTGGAAATATAATGGGTACGGCTGTTGTATAGAGTATCAGTGAATCTAAAGTCTAAAAGTACTAAATTTATACCTGAGAAACTGCTATGAACTCTATTCTAATTCAGTTTTAATAGTTATAATAGTAAACACACCTTCCAACTGTGGCTAAGTTCAATATATATATTTTATATATTTCGTCTTTAGGAAAAAGAATAAAGCAACAACCACTTTTCAAACCGACCATGAAACAGGTGACTAAAAACTTTTATGATGTCTGAGATTTCAGCCGGTGAACCTGAAGACTACATAATTTTTAGAACATATCAGACTCTGAAGATTTATTCAGTATCAGAAGTTTCTTAATTTGATGCACAAAAGGGTAATCAGTAAGGGAATTGTAACTGTACTTGATTTCTGAGTCTAAGCTTGAAAAGAAGTTCTGATCATAGATGGGTCTTGTCTCTCAAAATACCAAATGTTACTTGTTTTTTGGAAACATATCAACCCTGTCAACAACACAGCGAAAGGAGAATTATAGTAATTGAGTCTTGATGTCACATACATGTGTTGTCATCACTATCATATTGTGATGATTAAAGCCCAACTACTGTTGTACACTTGGACTGGTGCTCAGCTTCAGGGACCCAGAACACCAAAGAGAATATAATACACTAATGGAATGTAACCAGGCTTGTACAATTCAAAAACCAAAGGAACACATCCCATACATTATTCATAAAGAAGATACAGACTCTTCACAGACTCAATGTGAAAATTGCAGTTGAAGTTAGTAAGGGCATAATTGGAACCCACATTAATATAAATTACTTTGGTCCTGAAAAATTAATAAGAGGCTTCAGATTTTGGCCTACTTAGTTATTTTGCTTATTTTTTGTCACAGTGTCAGTTATTTCAATTTATATATTGACCTGTGACAGGCCCAGTCCACAAGGTGATTGTGCTGCCCCACTGGTAGCCAAACAGCTAGTGCCCTACTGTTTCTAGGTATCCTCTCCTCTTTCTGGTCGCATCTGCCATGCCTTAATATAAATGTTGGTTATTAAATGTAAGCTGCCTATGGGTCCTAGAACACATCCTCATTCCTCCTTCACCAGCAGAACCCCTCCTAGATGCCATTAGCCCAGACCTAGTCTATCAGTATTATGGGCCACCTGGCCCATATGTGCCTCAAGGCATCTGCTGCCTTATGGACTACTCATGACCTCCAAACCTCCCCTACAGACATGCACATGCATCACAGGTGTTCACAATCATCACTAAGGTAGGCACTTTGCTCCAAACCACCAGGCCACCTCAGACCTCCACTCCCTTTCTCGCATAGGGGGTGTACGCGGGTGCATCTGCACCCCCTGCGGGTGGACGTGCACCCCCTGCAAAAGGCACCACTGACACTGTCAGCAGTGCTTGTAGGTGGTCGCTGCTCACCACCCCCACCCTTGCCACTGACACTACCAGTGGCATCTGTGGGCAGTCCATGATTGCTGCTGGCCACCGCTGACCACTGGTCGGCACTCCCACCCCCACCCCTATGCCCCACTGCCGACAGCATTGTGGCCGCCTGCAGGAGCTCTCCAGTTGCCACCGCCATGCTCCCGCTGCCAACAGTGCTGCCGCCTGCAGGAGCTCACCATGCCTCTCCAGCCTCCAGGGGCACATGGAGTTCATGTTTGTTGGCACCTCAGCCTACCTGCCCTCCAGCCCTCTGCTCTGGCTGGTCCCTTTAACTTAGACCCACTGTACTGGGTCTGGCTTCTTGGGCTCCAGGCCTGTCAGTTTTCAGTCTCTCTGGGCCTATGGCCCGTGTCTCTTACTCTGTGCCCTTGGCCTCAGAATTCACCCCCTGGGCTATGGGTCACTGACCTTTGTTCCCACTCTGCTTGGGCACTGGGCTCCTTGTCCTCTCTCAACTTCACTCAGTATTTAAGCCCCATCCCTGGCTGGGCTCAGAGCAACAGTGTGCCCCTCAGGCATAGCTGGGACTTCTAAACTGCCTCTGTAGTACCAAACCCAAACAACCAGCTTGTAACCTAAACTTCCCCACATTGGGTTTCAATATAAACATCAGATCCCTGGCTGAAACACCAACCTCCTTACCCATACTGTGTCCTACTTCCCTGCAAGCTGTAGACACCTTGCTTGGAGCTCTCAGGGTATCTCAACTCAGCCAGGAAGTCTTCTTCAGTCTTTCTGCCCAGGGTTTTTTTTCCTCTTCAACTTACAGGGCCAGACTGACTGCTTGCTTTTAGGCCCTGGCTTTATGTGCCTCCTAGGCCCTGCTCACCTGGTTATGTGACCCTGCAGACACTCCTAGGTCTTCTCCTCCTGTGCCTACTGACCATCCTGCACTTCCTACAAGGAAGCCCAGCAGCCTGCAGCCCTGTCCTCTTGGGCTGCCTCCTGTCTGCCTTAGCACAGTTTGCTGCTTTGTCTACAGTCCCTGTGTGTATTACCTTCCCATGGTGGACCCCTAGCTGGATTTAGTAGTCTGTCTGCTTGCTGGTAGCAAGCTCATTAGCAGCTAACTTCCTTCCAAGCTGCCAGACCTCCCTGATCCAGTTCAGTCTGCTCTAGTTTCCTCGTAAAATGACAGGAGCTTCCCGGATCCCTGTTTCAGGATCAAAACCAAAGTCATTTGCCTGCACCATGGGGATAAAGATAAAATAGAAAAACAGATCCTTATGTTCTGGTTTTGCAAATCTAAAACTTGACTGCTCGGGTGTTATAGAACCAAAAGGACCTGCTAGTGTGGGCCCATCACTGTTTGCCAAACAGACAGATGCTGCTAAGTAAAATTTCACACATGAAATTAAATTAAGTGTTGTTTTTCAAGGCTAGAACTCCAATTCCAAGGATGTATTTTGGGAATATGCTTCAATAAAACAGTATTTCTGATTGCTATTTTGACTACTGTAAGCAAATGTTATCTCTTGGAAGATTAAATTTATTTTCCATTTAATGAAATTCCATGCCACACTTCCTGTGAAAATTATATTCCATTACTAAACATGCTTAATTATTAATGAAACAGTCTTTATATCCTTTTTTACAAGCAAGGCAAATTATTGGACAGAAGATCATTTCAAATGGAGCTTGTCAGAGATGATTTCAAATCACTCTAATTGAATTGAGAGAGCATACTCCTGGTATTTGTATGAGTTTTGAGAAGACAGGGTCATTCAAATACACTGATTTTTGTATAGATCTACTACATCTACAATCAGGGGTACTTGGAGATGTAAATATATGAATTCACATTTCACTCATATCTGCAAAATCTTTAAAACTTGTACCTATGAAAGAAGGCTAAGCATTTGAATACCTGCCATTAGAGACTACATACTGATTAGAGTAGGGTTTGAAAGGAAGTATCTTGGATTCGATTCTGCCTTTGCAATATTTCTGCTCTGTGATTGTATTTATAACCTATCTGTGTCTTAGTCTGTACCTCTTTAAAGGATATGTTACACCTTCACCAACAGGATTCTTTTGAATCTTGCTATAAGTACACAACTATAAAGTACTTCCTTTCAGATAAAGAGATGAAATATATTCTTAACTTCATATTTCTTTTTTCTAAATCAGAATCATTCTGGGGATTCTTTCCATCACCTTTGCAACAGGGAATACATTGATACCCTTCTGTGCAACTTGAGGGTTTCAAGGGGCAGCTGTGCATGCCCCCTGCCCCACAAAGCCCCTTCCATCTGGTCCGACTTTACTAATGCATCCCTGAGTTGCAACCCATTCACTCTCCTGTCATGTCTTACTGGTAATGAAAATAATGAAGGGAGGCTGTCTGGCTGGGGTGAGTGAACCTTTAAATCTCTCTCTCTCTCTCTTATGGCTCTCAGCATCCATGTCCTCAGAGCCACTCAGCCTCAGGGGTTAGATTCATGGCCTGTAGCCATGTCCATACCTTGCCAGTGGTACAAGTTATGTTCAATCAGGGCCTTTCATCCTTCTGGGCTGCTTGGTCCTCTGGATACAAGAGTTTTGGAGGGGATTTGGCCTTCCCAGTTTTGACTCCTTTCTCTGTCTGGGTCCCCCAAACCAAGATCCACAGTTCTGGACCTCAACCCTTGTCCCTATCCCTCTAAGGCTATGTTCCTAACCCTCACAGCTTTGGGCCACAGGCTTTAACATGACCATGTTTTGGGCCCGGGCCTGATAGGGCCCAAAACACCCTTGTGGTCCTTGGGCACAACTGTGACTTGTGACCCAGCACCTGGAAAGCTCAATCCCTCACATACTCTCAGGTACCCTCTGTAGCCTCCTGATCTCCCCTGATATCTGTCCTCCAGTTTTTAAATCACAGCCTCAAAGAAAGGCATCCCTTTAACCAAAAGTCTTCCCTGCTCAGGATGAATCAAAACCAAAGAGAAAAAACAGGTTTAAAAAAAATCCTTCTCCTCATGATAACTTAACAGACTGCAGTGCAGTCCCGTCTCCAGGGCGCTCAGTGTTCTCTGTGCTAGGCACCCTGTTCTCCCTTGGTACATCCTACTCTCCCTAGGAGTTGCCCCCTTCCCTCCCAGAGAGTCAGGTATTTGAGCCTCTTGACTGGTGGCCCCTTCCAATTAAGTGACCTGCCACTTTGACCCAGCTATATCTAATCCTCACGAGATGTTTTGCTGTACTGCCTGGGTCCTGTTGGGCTCTGCCATTTGTATGCTCCTCTTTAGTAACAGGAGCCTTTGGATTCTTGTTACACCTTCTTTAAACTGCAGAGGATATCACTCTTCTTACTCTGACACTGATTCTGGTAAAATTACTGTATTTACTCAAATCCAAGACAAGTTGTTGTTGTTTTCCTCATTCAACATTGAGAAAAAGAAACCTCACTTAGTTTCAAGCACAGCCAGGACAGGCAATTGCTCCAGCTCCAGCTTCGGCTCTGGCTCCAGCTCAAACCTGGAGGAGATCTCAGGGTATGAGCATGGGGGAAGCATGTGGGAGGTTTCACAGGATGGTGTGGAGGGTGGGGATGAGGCAGGAATGTGAGGGGAGAAAGTGTAGTGAGTGAGGTGGAATGGGAAAACTGGGCAGTATGATGGGCATGTGTGGGGGAGACTACATCAGGCATGAAGGAACACAGGGAGACCACACAGTAGGGTATGCGCATGGGGGAAGCATGTGGGAGGAAGCACTAATGTATATATATATTAGTGGCATTTCATTTTAATCATGGAAAAATGTGAATTTTGGGGTACTTTTTTCAATCTGAAAATTGGGGATTTTTTTTCTTATCAGAGAAAATCAGGATCCCTGTTTATACTTTGTAAAATAAACCTGAGTTAACAGAATTCCACAAAATGTGTCATATCCTAAAACTTTATTAAAAGTCTACGAGCATGTGAAAGCCTATCTATATTTTGGCTGTAAAATTTAGATCATACTTTTCAATACTGAGAAATAAAATATAACACCTTAAAATAGACTCTGGTAATTTAGTGGTAAGTGGCATTCTTACTGATCACCAGCCATTCTGGTTAGAGATATTGCAACATGGAAACAAGCAAAAACAGATTTTGTTTGTTGTTCTTTCATACCAATATTTTAAGGCCTATCATTTAATTAAGGGGGATGCTGAGTAGCAAATAATTATATCTACTTACATTAAGATTTTTTTTTTGTGAAAGTACATCCATCCTGTACAGATTTTACTGGTATCATAAATATTTTGCCAATTAGCTGCATCTATTATTTTACTCTAAAGAGCAGTATTGTGAAGAATTGTTTATAAATTCCTTTTCTCCCAGATTGTTTTATGACCTTGTAGATTCAGGGCTTAAACTCAAACTATCTGACAGAGCTTCATGAGCCATGTCCTTCTTGTTTTTTCAGGTGTATCACCCAGGCCTATTTAGGAGAGCACAACTATCCCTCATTATCCTTGTGAAACTGACACACATGATGAATCAAAAACATTGTTCTTGATGTCATTTCTATTTTCTCTTTTACCTTTAACAGCTGTTTTATGAAGATATGAGCTTTTATTGTAAATAATTAGAAACCACAACTAGCTTATTCCATTGTTATTTGTTGGCTGAGAAAACAGATTCTTTACTTTCAAAACCACAATCAGTCTCTGATGAAAAGATGATTTTCCATAGCTGTGTGCAGGCAATGAAATGTTTATGTTCATTTACTGGTGTTTCAGTTTTACCTGGCACCCCTTATTATGCTAAGGCTTAGTGAGCATTACTGCATATACCAATTTATATCTATTTGCCTTTATCTATTGCTTCAAATTACCCATTTTGGTGAATACCTAAGTGATGACACAAAACAGTAACTAAATATTTAGATAAGAAATATTCCTAATAAACAGGGATGCAAAAATGGCTCTCAAGTATTACATCTTGTGTTGCTTGGAAAGTTATTTAGCATTTCATAAATATACATGGGTTGTTTATAAAACTTTCAAATGAACATCTCCAAAATGGATGATCTCACAGTGGACAACTATGCATTTTTATGCTAAGAAATGTACTGCATTAACTTGAATCCAAGAGGAGGTTTTTTTTCCTCAATCAGCACAGGGGGGAAAGCCACATTTTACATTCAAGTACTAGCCTGGGGAAGGGGGCACATGGGGAAGGCACACAGTGGAAGGGACAATGCAGGGGAGACTTGTGGTATGAGGCTTGAGAGAAACTTAGGGGAGGCTGTGCAGCCTGCTCTCCCCACCACTTGCCCCCTCCCCCCAGCTCTTTACCTTCAACTCTGGCTCAGGCTTCAGCTATGGCTGCAAAAACAGCCCCAACACAGCTGTTCCCAGAGCTGCTGCCACTGCTTCTGCCTGGCTGGGCTAGGCTGAGGCCAAGGCTGGGGCCACAGCTGCTGACTGGGCATGAGGTAGGTGGCAGGAGACAAACAGGAGGTGAGTTGGGCACTGGGGGTCAAGTATTGTGGGGGACAGGAAACAGTATATGTTCTACATTATTCACTAAAAGAATTTTCTTGACTGAATTGAGGAAAGATAATATTTTTACAGTTAAGGTACTAAGCTTATACTGAATCTCTCAGAGATCTTGTGTTGAACAATGGGCAAACTGGTCTCTGCCTCACTTTCCCCATCTCCTTCACATGGACTATAGGACTTTCTCCCCCTCTCTCTATTCTACCTATATAGATTCCAAGCTCTTCTAGGCCTACGCATTGTCTTACGTACTGTATAGAAATATGTTTTTCTTTGGGGTCACTAGGTACTTCTGCTTTATAAACAGCAATAATGCAAATAGCTCAGGATAGCTTACTGTAATAAAATATATGAATCAACTAGTAAAAAGGGGTTGTAAAAGTTAGCATCACACCTTTCAGTCCTGTTTCATTTATTATTTATGTCTAGCATCCAGGAAATAATCATGAATTATTTGGCCTCTTAAGAGTCAGGAGCATTGTGTTCTAGAATGGGCATCAAAAATAACAAACATAAAATCTTGTGGGATGATTGTTTGGATTTGAAGCCAGTGTAACACCCCTTTTCCCTGAACCAATCTGGGAAACATTTAAACGCCATAGTTCTGGGTCAACATACATTCTTAATGATATGTCTCTCATTGTAATACTTCTGTTTTAAACACGTTCAACTTGTTATAATGTTGTATGTTTCAGTTTCCCTATAAAACTAGTACATGGGGAAAGAAAGGTCAATATAGTCCCTGCTAAGTGCCAGAGTTGCCTTATGGATAATCAAGATGGATCTTTAGCATCAATAGGATTTGAGTAGCCTTGCTGATGCATCAACAAGGTAGGAATGGGAGGTAACAAGGTGGAGATGGAAGCCTTCCCAGGAGGCTCCAGGGAAGCTGAAGGAGATAAGCATGAGAATGGATAGGGAAGGGTGAATAACCAGAGTGCTGAGTGGTGGGGGAACCTAAGGAGAGAGATCAACTCAACAGCTCTGGAGCTCCTGGCTGTGTAGACTGGATTGAGGACACAAGGACTACTTAACCCCTTGGAGGAGCAGAGAACATCTGGTTGTCTGGCCCTTGACCCAATAAATGCCTTCATTGAGGGGAATGACCTATTTTTTTTTGCTTGCAATTTTGGGGTACACTTCTGCCCAACAAGGGACAAAATCCCTTTCTCAGGAATGGAAATGGAACATAGCTCCCTGAGACAGAGCTATGGAAAGCCTGGGAAGGTGAAGGACTGAAAGGCCAGGGTCTCAGAGTTGGAACTTTACTCTAGTAGCCATGCCTGGCCTGGCTCCAGGAAAAAAATCAGAGAAACAAAACAAAACTGAAGAGGTGCCAAGCAAGTTCCCCTCTAGGGAGGACCAGTAATCTAGGGACACATGTGCCCTGCTATGTTTTTTACAAAGGATAGTTTTCATAAATCATTAAGCACACATAATATGAAAACAAAACAGTGACTTATGAGTACTCAAAATGGATTTTAAATTCAAATCATGGGAGGTTGCTGTTTACGATTCTTATTTTCTCCCCAAAGAAAAGAGTCTTTTTTCTCAAGCAAAACTTAATATTGTAAGTGCTGGGTAACCTAAGTGCCAAGAACTTCCTTAAGTCCCTTTGACTTCTATTTAGGGATTGATTTGTATCTACTATTTTCCAAACAACTAAGATGTTAAGTGCATCACTTTAAGCATTTAATTAGCCTATTTGAAATGGACTTGGGTGCTTGTCTATTGCATACTCATTACATGGACAGTATATTATATAAGGCCTCATTTTACTGACTCCATTCTGTTCTATAAATTACAGTTCTTTGGCAGCTGAAAATCTATGATATTGCTTTTAGAGGTTCCACCTTAATTCCATCATTGTTACTGGCCACTTGAAGCCTTTGCTTTTAGGCTGTTTTGCAATACATGCATGCTCATCTCAGTTACTTTTCCTTTCTTTTCTACCAGGGTGTGTGTGTGTGTGTACAATTAGAAGTTTTCCTTTGGTTTTATATACACACACACAAATTTGTACATATGTAGGCATGTATGTATGTATAGAAAACTGTTTACAAGCATGACAGTTTTATTTTTTTTCAGTAAGAAAGAAATTAAAACAAAGCAAAATTTTCTAAACCAAAGGAAAAATCTAATTGTATACAAGAAAAACATATAAATAGATGGGCATGAAACAACCTTAGAACAGTCAGATTTCACTATCCTGCTGTATTGAAATACCTTGCTTCAGGAGATCAGCCTGACACGCCAATTAGAAATGAAGGTCCAAATAGTAGATAGCAGGTTTTTTACTTATTTATATGGCAGCCAGAGGGTAACAGGAGCTGCTTCCCTCATTTCTGTACCATTTAACAAATTGCAGATAGAAGATGCAGAGAGTAAAATAAACTGCATTCCTACTAGAAATGTGAGATCATATGCTCTTTTATTACTTGCAGAGACTGCTTCATTTGACAAGCTCACCTGACCTTGCCAGAAGTTAAAGCTGCTCATTTTTTTCCCCATCTAACTTGCCCGTCGCTGCATTGAATCTCTGTTTCCTTAAACAATTCCATCAAATCAGCTTGGCTAATGGCCATGTGGCTCCAAAAGGTTCTCAAATCTTCCTAACAGTATGGGTAGCATTGACAGGTGAATTAAGAGCTGTCTGCAATTAAGGTTTGAGCTAATGACCATTGAGGTCAATGGAAAAATTCCCATTTCAATTGTTGTGGATCAGGCTGTTATTCAACTTATAATCATCATAACTCTAGCAAAAAAAATTGCCTTTACTATACAATACAGATTTCCCATTATTCTTGGTCTACTTTTTGAAAAATATGCCTTTTATTTTGTAAAAGATAAATATGCACATTCCTTCCCTGATTCCAAGGTAGAAAAATAGCTTTGTTTTAAGAGGCATCAGCTTGAATTAGCATAGGTATAGCCACACCAAATCAAGGCACAGTAAATATTCAGTTGGCAAAATAGCTAACAAGATAACAGACTGGTGTAAGCAACTTAGGCTAAGTACAGACATTCAAAAAGCTTGACGTATAAGTGCTCTAAGGGTATTTATAGACATAGCTTTTTTCCCATGACACACCAGAGAGCCACCGCTTTGGAGCAGACTTGATTAATTGAGTCTGCTTTGCATGCAAGTTGAGGTGAACTGCGCTGTGCCGCATGCAGTTGTGTAAGCAATAAAATGCGCGTCAGCATGCAGAAAATGGTTCCGGTGTGCTTTTGAACTAAAGCACCTTGGAGGTGTTTTAGTTCAAAAGCGCACTGCCACCATTTTTTCAGTGCTGACATGCATTTCACTCCTTATACAACTGCAAGTGCCGCAGTGCTGAGTGCTTTTCAAAGTGCTCGGCGCTGAGGCAGTTGCACATGTGAAAATGCCCTAAGTATCACATTTAACTTAAAGCATTCTAGGTTGGTCAGGAATGAATAAAACAGATGTTCACTCTCCAGTGGGAGGGGTTCAGTGCCTGCTTGCACTGGCTGAGGCTAGCAGGTTGGGGGGC